>NC_026151.1:2165224-2175978 GCF_000512975.1 Sesamum indicum
TGTGGTGGTTGCCTTACCCTGATCCATCCCAACATCTGCAAGAATGTCCTTGGTGTATTTGGTTTGTGTGAGAACCATTCCTTGTTTAGAGTGGGCAATTTCAATCCCTAGGAAAAACTTTGCAACTCCAAGATCATTGATGGTGAATAGCTCATGTATACATTGCTTGACATCTGAAATGAAGTCCTCTAATGGTCCTGTGAGTAAATGTCATCTACATAGACAAGTAAGCCAATAAAAGCTACAGGAGAAGATTTAATGAAAAAACAGTATGAAAGATCATGTGGTACGGCCCCAGAACACGCAAGCAGAAGCGGTAGCGGTAGCATAAAACACATACAAAAATTGAAATTAAAGCATAAAATAAATGAATCCAAGGGGTGTACCTTTGGAGTTCCCAGGCATTCGATGTAAAGTTAACAATAAATACTAACATAAAAGGAGGTGAGGTAAAATTGCATAAAGAAACCAAAAAGGAATAGAAAGAACGAAATTTTATCTTTGTCAGAATCCGCCTACTTTAAACGTTCATGCGAGGCTTCAACACAGGAACCCTCTAATTCTTCACACTACACCGATACTAGAATCCCAATGCTTCCTTTGCTAGAAGAAATCAAGATAAAAGAACACCAAAAAGTTGGGGAGGGAGGGGTGACCGAGAGAGATAGACTAGGGAGGGAAATTATTTTTGTGTTGTTGTTATTATGTAATAATATTATGTACAATGATATATATGTATATATATACCTTGTATAGATGTAGGATAAATGTGTCTAGGTACATTTATTCATCTACGAGGTATGATTAAAATTGCACTTTCCAAAATTGCAACTTGCTAGCCAATAATTTTCATCCATAGAATTTTCAAATATGCTCAATTGGGGAGTGTTGGCCAATTTTTATGATTAAAAATACAAGGCCTAATGAATTTTTATTTAAATTCAATTTTAATAAAAATTCACCAAATTGAGCCAAATATGTATTTAATTTAATTAAATACATAAGCCCATATTGTCTTTATTAATTAATAAGGTCTAACTTATTAAATAATAAGGAGAAGCCCAACATAAATTAATCCCATTAATTTATCCTTGGGTCTTCTATCCAATGGATCTCTCGTTTGCAAGTAATCGAATTACTTGTGGAATTAATTTAAATTAATTCCTTGTTCTTTCCTGGTGATTTATGTGTGACTCTTTAGGTTCACCTTTCAGCTAGACTTGCGCTAATGTCAAACACTATTATTAATTTAATTTAATTTAATTAATAATTCTTGATTAACCCTTAATCAAGAAAGCCCTTCGTCATGGGTGGTCGTCTAGCAATAGTCCATGGCACTAGAGACTAAATGAATGTTCGTGTGAACATTTAGACTCTCGAGTCAATATGGATACGGTCCTTCCATCTACCGTCTCCCGACCTTAGTCTAGGACATGAAATTTATCAGTTTTCATCTTGGACTAGGTATCTATGCTTTAATATTTGAGACTGAGTTACACTTAATTAATCGATAGAGGTACCTTCTTTGAAACGCGACCAACCACTGTAGCCCCAGATTCATAAGGCATAAGCGCGTCTCCAAGTGCATAGGAGATAACTCTATCAAAATACTAATAGGGGACGAATCCTCTTCTTGGAACTCACTGTCCTCGCCATATACTCCGACTGCACCGGACGAGGCTTATGATACCATATCTGCGACACAGTCACCTCCCGCACACATCCAAGATGAAGTCATCGTATGCACGTGACTGGCGTAATTCCTCAAGTCTGAGAACTACTCACGTACTATCGGAGCCAGGGATTCCAGTCATATCGATCAATTCTCTAAGGCTTTCATATGACGATCCCCTCAAGTCAGTTCAGTTGATTAGACACCTAGTCAATCAACCCACTAAGATCGCATAGACGCTCCACGTCTGTCACCGATAAAATACGGTACTCACTAATTGAATGCTACTCTTAGTGCAAGTCTCCATAGGACTCTCGATACTCAATCTCGATGTCCTCGACTTAGAATGTCTCAAATCCAACCTTTTGGCAGTTGGTTTCATGAACGTCATTCAATATGCGGCCCAACTGCGCGGTTGCCAATTGGTTTGGTGGATTTTTGTTGTAATGTTCTAGCAGATGTAAACATACAGAATGAGCACAACAAAGTAAATACCAAATGAGCGACTACTCATTTTATTCACTTAAAATAATATTATATAATATCGATTAATTTTCATAATAGAATACATTCAGGTCAATCTAAATTGGTTTTTCGATCATCTATCCTAACAAAATAATCATTCTTTAATTGCTTAAAATATGACATATATATACAATTATGTAAGTTAGAATTTATGAAAATATTATTAAATTTATAATTTCTCTGCATAGCACAGGGTTCACGCTAGTATAAGTCCAGCACTATAAAACCTCTCGTTTATGGGACCAAATGTATCTTAATTACAACGTTTATTGCCATCTAACTCCAATATTTCAATCTACGACCTTCATAACTAATTTGACTGTCGAAGTTATTATGCTTGGACAAGCCCGATACCTTTGTTATCGGTGCAGATTTCTGATTTACTTTGTCGACAAAATTACATTTTTTTGTCCTGTAATTTTAGGTCATTAGCACTTTTCGTCCTGTAAATTTCTTGGTTCACACATTTATCCTTTTTATGGTATTTTTAGTTCTGTACTTTGCAGATTTGGTCCTTTTTTGGCAGATTTAATCTTGTTTTTACAATTTTGGCCCTTGAGTAAATTTTTCGATCAATCCGTTTAGTCGGATTATTACGTCAAGTAGCACCTCATCTACCACGTAGCTTTGGTTTTATGTTGACTTGCCCCACAAAATCCTAAGACACTTGGCTTTAAAAAAAACATACACTTTTTCTACAAATCCCCAATCCAAAATCCAAATTTAAGAGAGAATCCCTTTGAAAATATGTAACTTCGTGCGAAAATCACTGATCGATTAGAAGAATTTGTTGATTTTGTTGGACTCGAAGGAGGTTTGCAATGTTACAAGCCAAAGACCGCAATTTATTACCTCCACCGTACTGTGATAAGTGACTGTTTGATTGTTTGTTATGTCTTGTTTTTTCTACAAAAGAATCATAATATGAAAATAAAAATTTATGAAAAAAAAATTGTGATAATTTATAATTAGAATATCACATACTTTGTAGTCTTCACATGAGTAGTATTTCCTATCGAATTATCATTGGTCCCTGAACACTTCAATCAAACTTGCTTCCCACATTTGCAGTTGACTCGACTTGACCCACAACTTCTTTAACTCATCCTTTTGGTTTCTTTAGCTTGAAGTCGAAGTCCGAGGTTGTTGGACTTGTTCAAGAAGACAACAATTTCATTTAAATTTTTCCTTGTCCTTTTGAAGAAGAAAATGAAGGAGTTAAGGTTTGATTTTGGGAAGATTTCTTCTCATCGTTGGTTTAAAAGTTATAAAAACTATGGCTCATGTGTCAGATGAGGTGTTACTTGACGTGGCATCCAGTCAATCGAATTAACAACTAAATCTACTGAAAAAGGATCAAATCTGTGAAATGCAATACTAAAATTACCATTAAAAATGACTAAATGTATAAATCAAGAAAATTACAGGATGAAAAATACTAATAACCTAAAATTATAGGACTAAGAATATAATTTTGCCAACTTCATCCTATCAAGTCAGTCCGTGTGACCTCCCAACCATATGATCCCGTGATCAAAAAATACTAATCAGTACTTAACAAGCACAATCTTTAAAATCTTCTCTCAAGACATTGTCCTCAATACATAAGTAGGTTTTGATGTAAGTGAATGAAATATGAAATGGGAATTGAGTTAAACATTCTTTCTTTTGGAGTAAATTTTTAGCGCCCAAAGTTATTTCACAGATGCTCCATTATTGATTTTTTTTTTTATTAATTACTACAGCTAAAATTAAAAATTATGATAAATATTAAGAGATAATTACATTTACTCCTCTTGATTTATAGTATGTTTACACAAATCACCCTTCTCTTTTAGATAATTATACATATACTCACTAAGATATCATTATCACAAATCACCCTTTATTTTTTTGAAAAGTTACACACGCACCCCTTAAAAATGTTAACATCATTACATAAACTACCCATATTTTTTGGCTGTCAGGGGTAATTTCTGTAATTATGCAAAAGATAGGCGATTTGTATAAATAGACCATAGGTTAGGGAGCATGTAATTATTCCAAATACTAATTAATTATGATAATTGTGCAATGATTATTATCAGTTTCTTCTACATGCGAGACCAATACATAGCTAATAATCATGACTAATATTTTGGCCATGGCTAACCATGACAAATCTATTAAAAGTGAATTTCACATTTGTTTAATTGATTTTGATAAATAGTATCAATTTGTCATAATTTTTAAGCTTTAGTCATTTATTATATAGAAAAGGTAAATGACAACGAGCTCCCATGATGTTTGCCATAATTATAGATACACCTTCATTGTTTGAAAAACTATCAATACTCCTGGATTTTGACGATTGTCCAACATCTAGCCCAATATTTTAGAATTTTCAATTCGAGTTGTTCGATTATATTACAATTTTTTATTTTTATTTTTATAAAAGAATACAACCAAAGAAAAATTGATAATTCCACATCTCCATCCAATGATGACATAATTTTATCAAATATCAAGAAGAATATTGATTATTTCTCATATAAATATGAGGTGTTCGTAATTATACTAAAATTTTAGAAGATCTTCTTGTAATTTATCCTATAGAAAATAATTCATCTTTTGGTAATGTATATACATATAACTCTTCTTTTGGCAAATTAAATTGCACCTCAAAAAGCCTATGCTTCAATAGCAATTATGTAAATAATACAAGCTAGAGATATTAAAGCTAGTTCAATAGCATTAAATTGTAAGCAAGTGGGGAGGAAGTAATTAGCAACTACTACTTTGTTATTGATGAAAGAAGCAACTTTGGAGGTGCAATTATTACTGAGATTTTTTTAATTGTTTTTTTCAAGAAAATTCTTATATGCAGCAAATGTAAAAGATACAATTATATTGTATAGTACTATTGTGTGTTCGACCCAATGGGGCCTACAAACAACATTTAATTTTATGGGTTCGAATTCCGTCATATATTTGGAGTGTTGTTTTTATTGCATAATAGGTATTATTTCTACTGCATAATAGGTGTTTTCTACTGTAATAGTAGGTGTTGATTAGATTTTGTTAATTTGATATTGTTGATTATGTTATAATTGTTGTAATAATTTTGCTAGATATTGATATTCGACGGGGATGATTACAATAATTTTTTTTTTTAAAAAAAGTATCATTGTGTGTTCGGATTTAAAGAGTAGATTAAAAGTCTATATGTTTTAATTTTTAGGAAGACTTCGGTACTGTTTAGGTAAATTTGATATCCAATTGAGTGCTCTAGAAGAAAGGAACGTGTGAGAACAATACCAAGAAGGTTTTGGCTATAGCCGTCCAATGCTTGAGCCAATAACATCGTGAGAAGAGAAATTATAAAGTCGTAAAAATAATTACAGTAGCAAAAGTTGTACTCAGAACACAGAAATGTAGCATTTATAAACATCTTTGAGTTGTATGATTATGCATGAATCATCCAGATTTCAGAAATGGTCGTGTTGTGGTCATGAGTCCCCACATACCAAGGTTCAAGTCCGGCTGGATATGCACAAACCAAAAAGTAAGCACGATTTTTGTCCACTTTTGATATTATTGAGAAGTTCAGGGGCGTTTATATAATTTAAAAAAATCATACCCCAATCAAGTATAAAATAAAAGTCAAATTACATAAAAAATCTTTATCTTTGAGTTTAAATTTAATTGCGTAAAGATCCTTTATTTTTTATAAAATTACAAACACATCTCCTGAAGAGTATTAGTAATGGACCTTTGAAGATGTTTGTATAAAATTTAATCACTAAATAGTAGATATATTTATAATTATAATTATAATATCAAGGGTGTATTTATAATTTTATAAAAGATACAAATAAATTTATTAATTAAATATAATTTCAGGGATTGTGAATGTAATTTATGCTCAATTTTATCATCAATGTGATTTAATCATTACCTTTTCATATATTTGCATTTGTGCCCCCCAAAAGTTCCCTAGTTGTGAGTTCTAATTTTGAAACATCTCAAAAAAAAAAAAAGTAATTCATTAAAATTAAAAATTTCTTTATTAAATTTAAAAATCATAACGTTATTAATGACAATATCAGCTATTATTTTAAATAGAAAAATGTAAAAAATACATAAAACTATTTTTTTATAAGTGAAATAATTGTGGCCCTAGGATTGAGAGGGAATGACGGCTATATTTGAAGCGCAATAAACACCGACACACGTGGCAGCAGATCCCCGCCTAATGGAACTGTAGTCATCAGGCCGGTTTAATGCCCCACCTATAACCTCAACCGCTTCCCTCCATGTATTTGTTCCCTTCCAGATAAGAAATCACCTCTGCCACATTCCATTTTCTCCGAATGACAGTTTTACCCCTCTTAAATTTAGATTTTAGCTAAACCCAAAATAGGTCCACACAACACGGAGAGAAATTTTAGTTAAATTTAGGTCTGGTAAAAACTGAATCAATAATTATTTTTGTGATTGATATAAAATATAAAATAATTATTAAATACTTATCAGATAATTGATAATACAGTAAATCAGTGAATGAATAACACTTCCATTTTTTGTAGACGAGCACAAATAGTTTGATTCTTATCCAAGATCATCAAACAGTATTAATATTAGGTTAATTATACTTAGATCCCTTCTCCTTCTTTTTCTGAGAGTATATTTAGGCCCCTTTGAAAAATACAAAAATTATACTTTTTTTCAAATTGAAATTACACTTAGATCCCCTCTTGAAATTTCCTATTTACTCCTACCTCCTTCCATTAGGATTTTGATGAAAAATACTGATTCACAAAAAAAAAAAAATAACATAAATTTTTAATTTTGCCCCTCATTTAGCAGTCTCATATATATTTTTATACTTATATAAGAATAAATATGATATATGTGTATGGAGTGAGGTTAACATCATCACATTTTTTCTCTTATATGTACAAAATTATTATATGACAATATTAAATAAGAGGTAGAATTAAAAATATATATAATTTTTTATACGACAGTATGTCAACTATAGAAATTTTGATCGGGTAGATTTGCATGGTTTTGTAACAAACCGATATTTATCTTTGTTCAACAATTTTATTAGATTTTGTTTTTGTAAATTAATCGTTTTTGTATGTATATAATAAATATTATTTTTTTATTTTAAAAGGATTATATGTAATTTATCCCCTTGTGCTGTGAATATAGAAGGAAAATTCACTATAAAAATACTTTTTGGCAAATTACCGTACGGTGTCTAGAAAAGTATCAAGGGTTTAGATAGGAGTAATTTGTAAACAATGGATAATTTGTTATTTTTTTTTCACAAAGTATCTTTTGCTCTTTTTTCATGTTTTAGAAAGGTAAATTGTATTTTTTATTTTAAAATATATTATAAATAAAAATAGAATATATAATCACATATTAAAAGAAAAAAATAAATAAAAAAAGCCAAATTTACAGTGATATTAAAATGACGTGCAGTTATTTTTGAAAAAAAATATAATTATATTTTAATATCGATTATCTTTTATTTATTTATATTTAGATTTAGATAAATTTATAATTGTTCATTTATTCCAAAAAAGAAATGAAAAATCGTTGATTTGATTTAGTTAAAATTTTGATTGTTACACTCTATCGGAATCACTTAGATTGGCCCCAATCCTGCGAAGATCGGGCAGTCAACTCCATATCCTCATCTCTCATCCCCCGATTTCTCCTCGCCGGCGCCGGAAGTTAATTTTTTCGTCATTTGGCCCATCTGAAGTGAGTTTTGCAGTCCAATAGAAATAGCCGCCGCCATGGTTAAAACGTTCCCTTGTTGCTGACTACTACGGGTTGGTGCCCGAGGAGGGGGTGGAGGTGCAGTGGTGCGTGGCGTTTCAAATCGGAATCGCTAAGAGGCTACAGAAATGTGGTTCTGATCCGGATCGGATCGGTTTCGGCTACCCGGACCTTGACTGTTGAATCTGAAGCTCAATGCAGATCTACCATCTAAGGTTTAAAGCCAAAATTTCTTTCTTTCTTTTATCTTTTTCATCGATATGAACAGTTGTGATTAGGATTTTAAGGGTTGGAGATTGAGGGAAAGGGAAGCACTGTAGGCGTGTTAGGAAATGGTTTGGTTTGCGCGGGGGCGGTGATGCTGATGGGACTGCATGTAATTAAAGTATTGGTTTCTCTTTGGTGAGAATAATAAAAGTTTTAATTAAGTGGTTGCCCTTCTCAACTAGTTATTAGTACTTTTTATAGTGATGGGCATATTTGAGTCTTTAGCCTCACAAGTTATTCGGCTACCAAATCCTTTACTTCCTGCTTTTTTACTCTTCTTCAAACAAATTTTCAAACTTACCCCTCTGCAAATAAGTCTAAAAAATCTCTTAACTTTTGAAAAACAGACAATTGACAAGTCACAAGTCGCAACACTTTAATTGAAGCCCTCTCTCACTGTTGATCCCAAGAGAATATTTACCAGAAGTGACTTGTCCACATTATTACCAAAACCTCTTTCACAGCCATTCAATCATGAGTCCAAGAAAGTTGCCAAGGGCAGAATTGGGCTTACAATAAAGTATAAACCTTTTTGGTCTGGCGGAATCATGTTCTAAAGGATTATTAGCCACCACATTATTGCCCATCAAGTTTCCTATTTATAGTGGCTGGATTAACTCGATTTTCTTGTCCATCCTAGTCCAATCCTTCTAAAGGTAAAGTAGGATTTTCTCTTCATCCGTTTGATATGAATAACTGTGTTTGCTACTCGTTTGCCAAGAAATTAAACTTTTGTTTATCTGACTATTTATGTGAAATTTCATTGCTGTGAATTTTCATTAGTTTATTGAGGTTATAAGTGTATGACATATGTAGAATCATTGGTATCACCGAAAGCTTTTACTGTATTTGTGACAATTTTTTATACTACTTAGATTTCTTGAGTCAACTTAGTTTTATTGATGTCTTTTTTCTTTTTTAGCCTCTGATAATGGATATTGGTGTTGTTCAATCCTAGAATCCGTGCTCAGGTTGAGAACAATAATGTCACATAAAAGGTGATAAATAAATGGAAGCTTGTTTACACAGTGATGATAATAGGTGCTTGAACAATGTCGAATCGGTTGTGCATGATTTATTTGATGGATGCTGATGAAATTATAAAACTTCAATCAAGGTATTTGCTGTGGTAAGAGAATTTCAATCATTGTAATGTGATGACTTTTTATTGTGTATAATTCGAATAACACATGAAATGTTAGTGAGGTGAAAAGTTAAGGAGGTTAGGAAGTTAATTGATATACGACTGAATCTTAGAGTGACCTTGTTTTGTCGTAGCATGGAAATATGGCCATGTAAAGGGTGCTGTGTAGTACAAATTGTTGTTTCTTATGGTCAATGGTTCACCTTTTATTTGTGTGTCAACTTGGGTTCATCTTTCTCCTTGAGTTCATTATTCACACTTTAAAAAAATATCTACTGATATTTTTATCTATTTGAACTATAAGTTATTGTGGGTGGGAGCTAGCACTTCACAGTCATTTGATGGCAATTTTTTGTATGAATAGTACTTGAAATTTTTTATACTGGTAATTCAGTGACGATTTGTTTGCCCGAATTATTTGTTCGAAGATTTGGCAATAAAGGTTTACTGACAAAGAAATGCTTTATGTCTTGGGGATCTTAGATTTTCTGAATTTACTGTATTTTTTTCACTTCTCATGGAATGGCTGAGTCATTGTTGCTTAGGCATCTAAAAATACTTTATATGCATTTTGTCTATGATTGTGTGGTAACAGTCACGTATTCCAGGGCAGGTTGTATCTTTGTCTGACTTTGGTGTGGCACTAAGGTGATTAACTAAATGGTTACAAAAGTATTTGTATTGTTATTATCCTTAGAGATGGTTGGGTGTTTTTCAGGGGGCAGGGGAAGGGAGTGTATTCCAGTTTATTCAAGAGTAAATATATGCAATATTATGTAAGTAGGTTATGCGGGACAAAACAACAAAATGGAAATGGATCTTCGAGTCCGGAATATGCAGGTGTAAGATTTCATGTTTCATACTGGTTTCTACACATTAACACCTAGCTGCACTAATATAAAACTCAACCCCATAGTTGGCACTTATGTTATATGTTGAGTTGGCACCAGTAAAGTGACGTTTTGGATGTTATATAAGTTCGTTGAATATCTGGTTGAATGAAATGGACTTGCATCACATGGGGTTTTGTTATCTTAATCTTTCAACTATTTGATTAGATGGGCTTGTTTGCACTTTAAGTTCACATATTAGCTTATTCGTGCCAAACTTTCTTTCTACATTGGCAACTGTAGATTTTCTGCATCCTCAAATTTCAGAGTTTTGGTTGTTACAGGTAGCGAGTTCATTTAATGGATGCAATAAATGGTTCGGAATCTTTCGAAGAAATACCTTATGCAGATATCAAGTCTTTCTTTGATTCTGCTCCTTCCCTGGGAGATGCTGCAGAAACAAAAATTAAAGAGGAATTAGAAAATTTTATCAGAAGGAATTCTTCACCATCAGGCAAGTTTGCTAGTTTAGTTACCT
>NC_026151.1:2176171-2200928 GCF_000512975.1 Sesamum indicum
TTCTTAGTTCAGCTGCACATCTTGACAGTCTGTGCTTGGATTTGTTAATATGTACATCAGAGAACGGAACAGCCAGAAGGGTTGTCTGTGTGACATCTGGAGGTACAACTGTTCCTTTGGAACAGCGATGTGTTCGTTACATTGACAATTTCAGCTCAGGTCACAGAGGAGCTGCATCCACGGAGTAAATTACATTCTGCTTCGTTTCTATTGGATGAATTTGATTTTTTACTTATTTCTGATCCAAGAAAGTTAAAAAATGACTGCAGATACTTTTTGAAGGCTGGATATGCTGTTGTATTTCTTTACCGAAAGTGGGTACTCCAGAGACTACGTGCTTTGTTCCTATTTAATTAGACAATATGATTTGTTGGCATTGACAACATCATGGGAATGTGTATGCAGAGGAACCTGCCAGCCATATTGCAGTTCTCTTCCAGATGATCCATTGCTTGAATGTTTTGAAGTTAGTAGTGAATCAAATATTACAGGTTGGTAGCTCTTTATTTTCATCAGATCAGTTACTGGATACAGTGTTCATTTGCATAGAGTTCACTGAAAGGATGTGAGTGTTTATTCTGGTAATGGATACCCATCCTACAGCATAAAGCAATGCTTGAGGAGGTTAGAATTAGGTCTACACTGTTTGTTTACCTAGAAATAGATTTATAAAAGTATAGCCTCTCTTGATATTATGACCAAGTTGCAAATTCATTTTCTTGCAAAAATTATCATTAATAGTTTGCTTGACAGTATAAATTTTCATGTTTGCACTCAGTGCACCAGACACATGCAGAAAAAGTAAAGGGAGCAATCAGTGATCATCGTGCAGTAAGGATCATCACTGTCTTCATAATTTTTTCACTGCTGGCATCTGATTTGATCAAACAGCACTGAGACCATTCAACATTTTTGCAGGCAATTGCACGAGGCTCCTTGTTGAAACTTCCCTTTACAACAATTTTTGAATATCTTCAGGTTATTAAATTTCCTGAAATTGAAACCCATGTTAATTTAACACTGCAATCAAAAATCACCAGAACTATGGCTTTGGGGATTGAGAGTTTGGTTGGTGTGTGTTAACAATCACCCCTAACAATTTCTTTAAAATTAAAAGGAGAAATTAACTTTGAAGGGAACATAAGACTTACTGTCCAATATTCTTGTGTGTATAAAATTACTTGCAGATACTGCAATTCCATGAGCATATTGTTCTTGTATATATCTTCTAAGGAATTTTCTTTATAACAGTTTAAGATCCTGTAGTTGCAAACAGCAATCAGGATAGCCTGCGTCATTGTTACACCAATTCAGAAAGTTGTTCTTCATGATTTTATATAGCATATTGGTATGTGTTTCCCATGAATGCAAAGTTTACCATTTATCATGTCTTTCCTGATGAATTCCACATTTCCATGTCAAGTAAAGATATGCCTCTCCATGTTTGTCAACTTTTTATGAGTTCATTTTTGTCCTTCTAGAAGTTAATCTGTTTAATCAAGTATATGATGGATCAGGAGAAAGCAAAAAGAAGCTTGTTATGCAATAGGAATTTTACACTTTGATAGGTCCAACAGCAAATGTTAAATTGTAATATTTCTTTAATACTCGATTAACTACTCTAGATAGTTTTTCCCTCTATTGTCTTCTTTCTTCTTTTTTTCCCTGGAAAGTCCATCTTTCCTCCCCTGGTGGTAGTAGACATGGACGCATAATGCATCTGGAGATGTTTTCTTGTCGGTTAATGTTTTCTCGGCAGTTAGATAACCAATTGTTTCTGGTTGCACTTGCTCTTTAGCCAAGTCTTGCATTACTTGCTGGCACCTACATCTACTACTACAAGGTCTTGTTTCCTTCATTTGATTAATGACTCTCTTGGATGGCGTGCAGATTTTGCAGTTTATTGCACTATCAATGAGGAGCCTTGGACCAAATGCTATGTTTTATCTTGCCGCAGCAGTTTCTGATTTTTACGTTCCTTGGGAGAGTATGGTAATGAGCCAAACTCTCACAACAGCATTAGAGCATTTAATGCGGAAACAAGCGGATTTACTGGAATTTGAATGCATCTGCAAGAAAACATTATAGTGAAATACTAGCTAAAGAAATTGATGTTCGAGAAAAACTACAGAAGATATTCTAATGAGCTGAACAATTGAGAACCATAAGTCACTTTAATGGTATATCTAAATATTTCTTCATCTAAAAATGCTTTGGGATTATATTTTACATTCTTCGAAATGCATATGAAGGATTACATCTCCTCAAGTTTTAAGTTTCGTATGTTATATAGCTTGAGGGTCTTTTAGACTTCTAATTGTACCTCACATATGATGGGGGGATTATTGACCAACGTATTGTCATTATCATAGGATCCAGAACGTTTTCTGTCCAGTTAATGCTTTAAAAGTGTTGGTGGATGCCAAGGCTTCGCAATCAAATTTTGCAAGCATATCAACCATTGTCATCTGTCTTGTCAAAAGTATATGAAATACCATATTGCAATCCCTATTCACCTATAAAGATGACTGACTAGGAATTCAAACTCTTTCCATTAGCTGCCTGAATGATTAAGTTTTGACATGTTTCTCTAGTCGAGCTAGATTACATGGTCATGTTGCTTTTGCTAGTCTATGAGTATTTAAAATGAGGTTGCAGGCAACTAGAAAATCTGGTGGCAGAAACTTAATTACATGACTACTTGAAGTTTTGCAACCATGAATACCTCTTTGCCTAAATTCTTGCTGGTCTATATCGATTTTCATTTGCCCAAATTGCATATCGGAGATGAAACTAAACATGCTTCAGTCATGCCTTTAGATGTTCTATTCTTGGGAATACAAAACCTCTATGCTTCACCATATTTTACTGACAATAGAATCATAGTTCTTTGAGAGAATTGCATGCATCATGTATCTGCTGCTATCTTACCATATCCTTTAAATACAGGCACTGCATAAAATCCAATCTGCCTCTGGTCCTCTGGACATTCGACTTGCTCAGGTCCCAAAGATGCTTCCGGTGCTGAGGAAAGACTGGGCACCTATGGCATTTTGCATATCGTTTAAGGTAAGGTTTTCAACACAGACTGTTCATATTTGGGTGAAACTCATCTGTGATGTTTGAACTGCGACCATATAGTACATACTGCCTTTATCCATAAACAACTGTATAATGAGGAAACAGACGAGTAGAACTGGCATCCCTTTGCCTATCCTTGTCTATTCCTCCTATATAATTAATCCATCAGATGTGCATTAAACTTCAGAGGAGAAAATGTTTTGTACCTTAAACTAATTATTTGTGTTGATTTGGAATTCAAACCTTTCACATTTTTCCTATGACACTTCAACTTCTTGATGTGTAACCAAAAGAATTTTTCTGGCCACTTAGCCTACTGACAAAATGGATATTTTCAACCACTTGCCTTAAAGTATTGACTTCTGTATTTTCTTCTGGCAGCTTCTGAATTTTTGGCAAATATCATCCTCTTTTCGGATTATTTCATTTAAGATATTAACAAAATTTTGTTAAAAGACCACAGGACTATGATTCCCGAGCTTATGCAAAAAGAGAAAATATCTGTAGAATTAATGTTAGTTTTTTTTATAATGCATAATTATTTCTTTAAAAAAGAAATGAGTCAATCAAATTTTAAACTTTTAATGTGTGTTCAATAATATAAGAAAAAGTATAGATCAATACTATTTTTTGCATGTACTGGAATTCATAATTTTCATTCAAATTAAAAGATGCATCACGATTCTGTTTGTTCAAAGATTCTAACGAAGCTCAAACTTTTACTGTCTCAGTAATTTATGTTGTTGTCTAAATGCGAGAAGAGTTCACTTATTAATTGACTTGAAATATGGTTGAATCACATTTCCTATCGTAACAGCTAGAGACTGATACGAAAATTCTGCTGGAGAAAGCTGACATGGCCCTTAAGAAATACAATATGCATATGGTGGTAGCTAATGAGCTTAAAACACGTAAAGAAGAAGTCATAGTCGTCACAAAGAATGGAAACATCACAATTCGCCGAGACATGACTCACGCTGGTGCCGATGTAGAAGAGCCACTGGTCAAACTCATTGTGGATAGGCATTCTGCTTATATAAGTTCTCAATCATGACTTCAGATGAACAACGTTAATCGGGTGACAGAACTATCTGGCAAAACTTCTTCATGTCCATTAATGAATGAAAGTGAAGAAGTCCCAGTTTTTTTCTATTTTAGCAGTGTGGTTTGTTGAAGTGCTTCACGTATGACACAATAATTGTAGACCTAACAATTTACCTATTTTTGTTATAGAAGAAATGGATAGCATCTCTTTTAGTTCATTTTCTTCGTAGTATATCTGTCTTTCCTTACAGCTTTGTCTTTGCGAATTTTAGCGGATAATGAATTGAGTCTCAGGTGGTTGGTTCCATTAGGTTTCTCTTTCTTTTTCTTGTCTAGATATCAATATATGTAGCACAATAAATACACAATATGTAAAAAGTATGTCAAGATCTGGGAATTGGAATCTAGAAGTTGCTGAAGAACTTTTGTTAAATAGTAATTGATTTTTGTAAGAATTGTCGCGTGACAATATATACAACTCCCCATGGTTTTGTGCAACATATCGATATGCATTTCAAGAGATACACTACAACAAATATTAGAAAAATGCTAACTAAAAGATGACTATCTACAATTCTTCTTCATCCTTTTCAAGTTCAAGACCCTCAGCTGCCAGAAGCTGGCCGATGATCTTTTTCCTATCTTCTTCTGCCTTTTTCCGCATTAAATCCCTTTTTCTTAGGACAAGGGTATGTCTCCTTAGAGTGTTATTGAAGTTCTCTATGGACGCCTTTTTCTCTTTAGCCAATATCTTCCGTTCTTCTTCAGGATCAATCTGAATTTATTTTGGTAAAGATACATGGTTAGATAACAGCATCGCAGAGATTATGCCCTTTATTTTTTTCAAATTGTAGTTGTCCAACGATTGAGGGAAAAGTATGAAGTTTCATAGGTATAGCGAAAGTTATATGGGCTATGCATCACAAATTTTGGATGTGATGTAATGTACTAGACTAAATATGTTGCATATCCTCTCTTAATGAACTCAACAGGCATTTAGAATCTGCAAACTGAAACATACTGTAATACCTTTGATCGAGCAAGACGGCGTGCACGAAGATTCAGCTCACGCTGCTGTTGTTCAGCCCAAGATGCTATTGCCATATCCCCTCTTTGGTCGAATGCTTTCCGCTTCTTCATTAGCCACTCCATCCATGCTTGAGATGCCTGATACAGAATATAAAGTAGGCTTCATTCAGATGAAAAGAACACTAAAATAGAAGAAATAGCATCAGTCTGGACAAAGGCAATTCTGATCATTTGAAGGACGTAATCTAAGGAAGCTCAAGTTTGTCATTCAAACTCTATCAAGTCACCAGACACTCAATCATCTAGACCCACCCAGGAAAAAACCATAATAATACTAGAAGTTTGAATCATCACAAAATCCTGAACTGCAGTATAAATACAAAATACTGCTTATAGGCATAATTTGAATTTGAACGGAAATTAGTTCAGCACTTCCATACAGACATGCATATACAGGAACTTTTATTCGATCAAAAATGTAACTGGTAAACACCAACTTAAATGGGTTTATTTTATTTATTTATTTTGTGAGGGGCTAAGTCTTCACTTTAGAACATACTACTTAAGCAGTGGAAATGGGGAAAATTACCCATAACAAATGACCGTCTGTCTCCAGTATTCCACATTGATTACTTGAAAAACACAATACAAATTTTTTATGCAATATCAATTTCCATGTACTAAGATCCGTACTTTAGCTGCTGCCGGAAGTAAGCTCTAACGGTGCAGCTTAATTTAATGACTTCCAATTTAAGCACAATATACTATATCTTAAGCTTTACTACGGTTTCTCTCCAGTACAAAAATTCAGCATGCCTGACCAGTGAAATATTGCTAATTTTCCATGTTTCTGTTTTTTGCAACTTTGAGTGCATAAGATATAAAATCTTAATTAAATAAGTAAAATGCGCTTATCCCCAACGTAAGATAACTAGGGGACAACCTGGGCAAGCAGAGTTGAGTTTTGGGCCTGTACTAGACCAAAGTAAACTCCTGTCTTATGTCAAGTATAATCAGATTTCACTTTTGGTTTTCTCATTAGGATTCAAGCCCAAGTAAGGATAATTCATTTCTAGTTAAGCTAACCAAAAGAGGAACTTAATTGCGAAAATCTCATAAACCCAAAGTTACCGACCTACATTCATCACTTCTCCACATATATAAGATCATAATAAATTTTAGTAGATCAATGTTTCCATATTAAAATGAAGATCCATCATCAATTATCAATGCAATGACATGTTAGAGCAACCAAGTTTCAGACTTCTGAGACGTATCACCCAGGCTAAAAGAAAGTAGTGAGATTTCTCCCATGATCAACCCAAAACAAATTGTATTAGTATCAGGCAAAGGACAACGATTTTTGTCCATACAGTTGAAGCAGGCCCTCCCTCTCACAGAGCATCCTCAGATAAGCGTTAAGCTATCATTTTATAATAACATTCTTTGGTCATGAATGTAGTATATAGACTGATCGTGCCCAAGATTATAATAAAGTGGTCTTGTTAAGCAAATGAAGAGTCTTATTCATCTCGAAGGGGGCGCCTTATGCATAGCTAGATCTCCTAGATTATAGAAATATCAGATTCCTTTATAAACTCAGGACATTGGAATCTTCAAAAGAAGGTTCAGAAGTATATAAACAATTAATCTTAAAAAATGTTGTACATAAAATGGCACAATCTAAATAAACCATAATCGACTGGTGGAGGATGGGAACAAATATCACCTTAATTGGATTCACACGGTTGTCAGTATCATATTGTCTCCGCTTCTCCTCATCTATAAGAAGCTCATACGCAGCTTGAATCTTTATAAATCGAGCTTCAGCTGTTTCCCCTTCCTCTAAGGTCCCTCTACCATCATAAACTTAACACATAAACGTTATACATTAGGGCATATTAGGAAGAACAGAAAGGAGAATTAAAAGCACTGCATGTACAAAGCTGCAGAAAATTGTGATGAGCAAAATCAAATGACTACTTTACAAGAGAGCTTCTTTTTTCTTTGTAATTATCAGGAATTATTTTAAGAATTGAGTCATTTCTAGGTAATAGTCTGGGTGGAACCTCTTAAAAAGATCTCAATGCTATGATAGCAAACTCGATTTCTCTCAAATTTATGCTTGGATTAACATATATTTCTCAGACAAAGAAGCTGAATCTTAATATGATGTTACTTGGATCAATGATAAATAATGTGAGTTACAACGCTCACTCTCTGTGAGGTATGGGCTAGTTAATGGCAGAACCCTTCTCTTAAAGAAAATTAACAAAACATCCCTGGAAGGCAAACCATTACGTGGAAACTAGACAAGTAATTCCAATATTATACATTCCAAATACATGGAAACAGAAAAAGATGCATCAACAGAGAGCCATTTTTATCTTTCACCAATTCATAGCAAAGAAGCAAATACAATGCAAATAAGGAAAGGCAGATGGTGGTAGTTATAGATGAAAAGATTAAAAATAATAATACACCCACGTAAACTGGAATCTTTATCTTTATAGTAATGCTTGTGGATCTCCTTCATTAAATGGGTTCATCAAGAGCTATAGCAATTGGCTTCCAGCTTCTAAGAGATCCTTAAAAGAGTGACTTTCTCAGAGCTACATGGGCAAATCTGTAGTCCAACATAAATTGGTTGTATAATAACTTGATAAAGTCTTTGGCTTCCTTAGCAAAGCAAGAAGTTAAGCATGTCCTTTATTCCTGTGTTGTAAGGTTTTCTAGGATAGAGATAGCTTTGGAATAAACTGGAATACAGGATAGACACAAATTTCTAATTGTTGCTCATGTCCTATGTTTGACAGAGCTGAAGATATACCAAAACCCACTGAAAGTTTGGCACATGAAACTCAGCCATTAAATTTGTTATTCCCAAGAATTCATACTTATCATGCAGCTCCTTAATAAATCTCATCTTCAGTTATATCTTAAATATTTTTGGTCAAGGCATGTCAACTTGCCTTCTTACCAAACTCAAATATGCAGCAGTAACGAACAATTCTAATCCATGCCAACGAGGATTTGTAGTCTAGGAACAAGATTATTGTGCATGCATTATCTTCACTAGATGATGTGCAATATGGGCATCGAAAAAGAAAATCACAAAGTATCGCCTCTTGACACCTGAGCTGCAGTTATTTATTCATGAAATGTTGCTACAATGTCCTCTTTCATTTGTCAAATCCATCTAACATTACATAACTCCAACGGTGATAACTGATCAACCTCATGCAAATTTCATTGCTTGTGTTTCTAAAAAGGAAAATAGGAGTTCATACTTTTGTAAAATTTAGGTACATGATAAATAAAATAAGATGATCAATTGTATACAAAAATTCAAATTTTTAACTGCATTACGATAGTCGTTGCACTTAAGCATGAGAATGATGCATGAGTTTCTGAATTTGTACTTCCCCTTGTTTTTCACATTCTTTGACTTGATCTTCTGAAATCATATACTGTCTCTGATAAACTGATTAGATAGTTCAAGGCCATCATCCACCAGAAAGGTGCAACAATTTCTTAGTACAAGAATATGCTGCTCTAAATAGTATAGTACCATTGTTCGTTCGTACCATTGACCAGCACAGCAAACAGATCAAGTTTTCAAGTTCAAAACTTTGCCAATCCTAGTTAATGTGATTTCCATAAAATATATACCCATTGCGCTGATAAAGGGCCTAGGACTAACTTGAATTTATTTTTGAGATCAGAACTTGTATCCTCAAGTTTTAGCTGCATGCTACTTCTGGTACAAAATTTAAATATCGGATTTATAAGATCAATTTCTAGACAACATAGGATGGCACTGTTTGTTAAATGACTCTTGACGAAGAACAAGACTCTCAAGTCTCAATCCTGACTAAACACACAGATGAGACATAAAGTAGCAAGATATGTGCATATCTCCAAATCGAAATTCAAGCCATTCATCAAGTTGGACTAAGAATAGGCTAAGAAAGAGTAGGGACAAACCGTCAGGATGATAAAACTTTGCCAAGCGTCTATAGGCTACCTTTATTTGTTCTTCATCTGCATCTCTATCCAATTCTGCAATTAAAGAATTGCAGAATTGTGCATCAGTCAGAAGGCATGACGTTAAATGAGAATGAAACAACGGCCAAAGAACAAAGCAATAATAGAAGAGAGTCTAAAAGAATCAAATTAAGACATGAATTATGAACCAATAAAGAAACTGCCTAAGAGCATATCCAGCAAGATTTCACACAAAAAGTTCCAATCCAAATGAAAAAGCGACAAAAGAGGAACAAGCCCAGACCAGCCGAATGCTCGTTAAGTGATTCTTCACTTCTCATCCCCTTATCAAGGGCCTCAACCAGCTCATATGTTATTGACAATTAATTAGGACAGGACCTTTTTCTGCCAGTCCAAATGACTCGTCTGCAAAAGTTTTGAAAACACTGCCCATAATATAGGGAAAGCACGAACATTTACCAATTAATGCTCAAAGTTTTTCAGATGTTTCTATCATGCACATACTTCACCAAGCATCGAGGCTTCGTTAATATAACAAAATTTGGAATTCATACTTGAAAGCCTCAACTTCACTCCACTGTATTAATGCACTTTATCTTTGATCTTTTTCTGAGCCTTCAGAATTCATAGTTACAGCACCATCAGTATATCATCCAAATAAAAACCTCCACAAGTACTAGAAGAAAGTATTTAAAACACAAAAGCCATTGTATCCCTAAATACTCCCATATATTGGAAATCCCTCGAAATATCTTCATGCTTTAGCTAAATTAATTCATTCCATCTAATATTTTCAGAATAATTCATATAACCCGCTTTGACAAGTCTAACACCTATAACGACATAAAAGATTAAAAAATAACTAATTAACTCCAAAAATAACGCGCGCGAAAACATTTACCGAGAGTATCATAAGGAGACTTGGAGTCGGTCCAATTGGAAGCCCTAGTAGCCACCATCCTCCGCTGCTGATTCAATCTCACCCTCGGTTCATACTTTCCCGGAGTACCCAATTGGTCAAACCAAACAGCAAAAATCGATGTCGACGAAGGGGAACCAGCTCTGCAATTCCCACTAGGGTTTTCCAAGGACGCAACCCTGATCACCGACCTGTAGCAGCACGCCATGGACGAGAACACGACGTTGGGCCTGCATATCGCTCTCAAATTGCTCATCTCCCTCCTTTGGAAAACCAGCTTAGTACGCCAGATTTTGGTTTCTGGTGAAGACTTTACACACAATTCTTGAAATTCTTATATATATAATTTTATTTTCTTTTAAATTTTGTGGATCGTTTGGCTCCAAATTTCGTAGACAGTTGGGGTACGGAAGTAATATACCGAGAAGTGACGGTTTTGTCATTGTTAGCAAAGGTAAATTGGCCATGTTTGCTGCCTGCAACATATTAGTCCAGATGTCGGGATGCTCCCATTTAGTTTTAGGGAAAAGTATTATTTTAGTTCGTTAAATATGTTTAATTTTAATTTTAGTTCGATAATTATATTCATTTTTGTTTAGATCCAATAACTTATGAAATTGTCTACTTTTAGTCTTTTGGCAAATTTTCGAACAATTTTATCCCTATGAGTGCATATTGACTAAAATTGCCTTTCAAAAGTTACATAGGGGTAAAATTGTTCGAAAATCTGCTAGAGGACTAAAAGTAAGCAATTTCGTAAGTTACTGAAACTAAATAAAAATGGACATAGTTATCGAACTAAAATTAAAATTAGTCATACTTAGCGAACTAAACTAATACTTTTCCCTTTAATTTTACCCTGTATTTCTTTAAAATAATTAAAATCTTTCTATATTTAGAAAATAATTAAAAATTCTCATGTGATTCGATAAATTCAGCAAAAAAAATTCTTTTTGTTAAAAATTAAAGGAAGGTGGAGTGCACACGCCTGAAGTTCGATTAGGCTTTATTTATTTATTTATTTTTTTGCATATTTTGATCTTTTTTTACTTTAATTGATTAAAATGTTCCTATATTGTATCTAAAATTTCAACGATTAAATTGATTTTTTAAATTTTTTTGTTACATTTTCATCTCTTCTAAAAATATAAATTCTTTTATTTTTAAATATATTTATATTAAATATCAAAATACAAAAAATTAAAAATTATTAAATTTTATTTTTCAAATTCGGATATCGATATATTATAGAAATTATAAAATTATAATATTATAAGTTATAGATCAATTTAAATATAATAATCATTATAATTTTTTTTAATGAATTCAGATATAAAATATGTATCTTATTATTATAATTGTCTAAAATAATTTTAATTAATTGAAATATATATTTAATTATTATAATTATCTAAAATAATATTTTTAATTAATTAAAATATATTTAACTAATATAATTAAAATAATTAAAAAATTAAAAAAATTGGGGCGACGACTACGGCCGCCGCCCCCACACAGAAGGATGACGACGCCGTCACTCTTTACCTGAATAGGAGGCCGTCATCGCCGCCCTCTTTCTTTATCTAGACGAAACCATTGCCCTCATCTGCAAGGCGTAGGGGTGGGGGCCGGTGGTGAGAGCGGGGGCGAAGGTTGGTAGGCGGGGAATTTTTCAAATAATTTTTTTATAATATATATTTTTAATTTATTTTTTTATATATATTTAAGATGCAATGGGTAAAATGAAAATTGAATAGATCTAATAGTTTTAATATAATCAATACAGGAGGATTTTATGCATTTTAATCTTTAATAAATTGTTTATTAGCTTTCAGCCCAGTGTGTGAGTCCTTGGACTGGCCCAGTACTGTAGGTTAGTTTGGCAAATTGTACGTGGTGATTACTGTCAAGAACGGTCGGCCCAAATTAAGATTGTGCTTGACTCTATTACTGTCCTCAAATCTACCTCCTTAATTGTCCTTTTTTGCCCTTATTTTTCACCTAATCTACAAACCACCTCGTCTCTACCTTCATTTCCCGTCTAGGCGAAAAATAGGTATGACATGGTTGTTTCTTCTACCTTCTTGTTCAGCCTTGTCTTAAAAAAACCGAAGTTCATCTTCATTTTGTTTTGCTTTTTCTTGGGGCGTAACAGTAATTAGCCTATAATCCTTAAACTTGTCCTAAACTAGTAAACACATATTTTTATTAATAAAAACATTGTACTAAAGAAATGAGAACTAGTAACAAATGACTAAATAGT
The DNA here is from genome assembly GCF_000512975.1 of Sesamum indicum. Classification (NCBI taxonomy): domain Eukaryota; kingdom Viridiplantae; phylum Streptophyta; class Magnoliopsida; order Lamiales; family Pedaliaceae; genus Sesamum; species Sesamum indicum. The sequence continues at coordinate 2,188,516 of NC_026151.1, forward strand.
CATTTCCAAATTAATTACCAACTCAATTGATTTTAGAAATGGATAGCTTGTAAATAAATAAATATGCGTAAATGTAATTTTTTCGATAAATATTTTTGCAATCAAGTTAGTTACTCGATTGATTTGTGTGATAAAATTAGGCATGATGAGATGCGGTGGGATGAGAAATAGAATGGTAATTAGTCCCATCATCTATTATATAGTGTTTGGTTTGACGTATTGTATGTGTGATATTCTAATAATAATATAATATAATATAGTATTTGGTTGAAGGGATTACAACATATAAATGTTACAACATAGTATTTTTACATAGTAACTTCTGAATAATTGCAAGAGATTAAAATTTTTTCAATATTTATAGAAATATAATTTTTGAAATAATAATTCTTGTAAGAATACTTTTATATTTTTTTTTTCTACATTCATATGAAGCAGAAATTCAAAATAGACATTCAATAAATAGAAAAAAAAAGAACGAAAGTTTAATTTTTTTTTTTAAAGAAAACTTATAAAAGTGATGTGTACGGCCCAAGAAGGAATTAGGGAGTTCAAGCTTACCTCATCAGCCCAAGAAGAGGGTAGCGCACCAGAAGGACCGCAGATCCGACCCAAGAAGGAGGCATGGTAAAAGCTTTTCAAGCCACAGGCCTGCATCCAAGGCCCAACTATGGCAACCCAGGAGAAGGGAGAAGCCCCCAAGACTCAGGACTTCTTAATCTAAAAAGATTCCACGCAGACTTCTAGTACTAGATTGTAGGGGGGGCCCAAAGACGAGCAACAAGGTGTCTGATAGGATCGCTTTTTTTGCTTATTTCATGTGATATTTTGACCTATTTTGTGATTAAAATGCCCCTTATTAAATATTATTTTGCAGCATTAGTCTATTAACGAAAAATGGAATGAAAAATACCAAGATGAAAATTTGGACATATTTGAAGAAACGACTAGGCTTGCCCATGCCTAACTGGCATATTTTCGTCTGGAAAAGAAAAAACTTAAACTTGAATTTTGGCAAGAATTTGGAATTATTTGGACTATCTTTTTGATGAATGAGGAACATCTTTTGCTGGAGAAGTCTAATTAGGATATTAATTTTATTTCTTTTAGTCTTTTAGTATAATTAGGAATTTACCTTCGTAATCCTAATAGAATTAGGTGACTAGTTAGTAGTATATATATGGAATGTAATTCACCATATGGACATTTTTGAATCTTTTGATCTTTAGATCTTTAATCTTTCATTCTTGGGAGATTTTCTCTGTGTTTTTCTATTATTGTCTCTTCTCTTTTATTTGTTCTTTCATTAGCATGCTAGGCTAGATCTTTTAATTCCAGTTAAAAACTTGGTGAATGTTTAGTTCCAATGAGTTGTAAGATCTAATTCATGCTTTCTACGTTCATTGATATTGATATTTGTGTTGTTCTCTGTACTTTCATTATAAATAATCTGATCTATGAATGACGGGTACCATTATTCATTGTCAAAAATATTTTCCTAGCCAATTGAACTTGCAAATCCGTAATTGTTTGTTTAGTTCAATAACTAGTGGTAACATAGCATAATTGATTATGTAGAAGTTTTCGATTATGTTGCGTGGAATGCACAGTCTAACTTAAATAAATCCTCATAGGAATTTATTGGTTAGAATTTGGCATTTTTAGTTCTTAATGTTGTCTGTATATTAAATCTTGATTACGTTCCCAAGGTTGTTTACTGATTAGGGATTTAGTCAACGGACGTTCTTTGACTTTTCACAAGGTAAGGAAAGGTGAAGTCGTTAGGTCGTACCAATGGCTATAACCAATTTATCTATCATGAATGATTATTATCTTTGTATCTATGATTGACCGGAATTAAGCATGATCTTGTCTTTAACTAGAATACTATCCTCTTATATTTACCTCTTCTAATTTTAGTAGCTCCTTGGTTTAATTTAGTTTTTATTTTTATTCTCTTCACAATTAATAATCCCCTAATTATTTTTATTTTTGAAGGAATTAATTTAAAACCAATCCCTATAGATTCGACCTTACTCGCACTTCTATAAAAGTGTTCATAGGAATTATTTTTGATGGATTTGACACCCATTAAATTTTTGTGCCGTTGCTGGGGATTGGTGTCTTTAAATTAATTTCTTTTGGTTACTTATTCTTGTTACTTGATTTTCATGCCATGCTCTTCTCGTACAGATGAACTTTAATTTGACCCGGAAATCGAGAATACCGCTCGTAGACTCCAAAAAGAAATCAAGCAACACAAGAAAGATGTTTCTACTTCCTTGAAACTAGCAGGAGATTCTGAGTTAGACGTGCCCACATCTAGCGACTCTGAAGATGAAGTCATGGCCCAAAATTCAGAACGAACGATCAAAGAGATGACTTCCATTGACTTAAATCAACAACCTCTCCGCATCGAATATCCTGTTTTAGATGTTGATTTTGAACTTGAATCCGGCCTCATTTACTTACTTCCTACTTTTCGTGGCTTTATAGGTGAAGACCCACACAAACACCTCAAAGAATTCCATGTGGTGTGTTCTGGCATGAGACCTCAAGGAGTTACCGAACAACAAGTCAAGCTAAGGGCCTTTCCATTCTAATTGAGTGACAAAGCAAAAGATTTGCTCTACTCCTTACCTTCGGGAACTATTGTTAGTTGGGACGAGCTAGAGAAACAATTTATTGAGAACTACTTCCCTGCTTCAAGTAGGGGTGGGCGAACAGGGTCGGGTTAATCGGGTCCCGACCCGACCCGACCCGATCGGATAGCAATAAAGTGGATTGGGTATATCGGATTTTTGCACGGGTTTGGATTAACCCGTAACCTGACTAAGAGTAGTCGGGTTTAGGTTCGGGTTCTAGAACCCTACCCAAAGAACCTGATCGGTAACCCGATCGAGATAAAAGAAACAAGTTGCAGTCTGTGTCTTCACTCTTCACAACGGGTTCTCAGTTCTTTCTCTTCTTTCTCTCCTTCTTCCTCACAATCTTCTTCCTCCATTGCCGCCGGCGCCAAGCCCATTCTCACTGCTGCCGCCGCGGACCAGAACTCCAACGACCGACCCACCACTGCGACTTCTCCTTTTTCGCCGATAGAGTTCGTCGTCGCTATTTTGCTAGGTAATTTTTTAATAATGGAGTTGTAAACTTGTAATCATGTAATGGACCTAATGATGATGCATATTTTTTGAAATTAGATTAGATTTTTGGTCAGTTATTGGGTTTGTTTTGCATTTTTATTTGAAGTTACATTTCTATCTTTCTATGCATGTTAAGTGTTTGTTGAAATGCCAAATTGAAGTGTTTGTGGATTATACTTGAAATGCTCTAAATTGAAGTGTTCGCCCTTTTGATCTCCTATTTCTTCTCAGTTGCCCTTCTTCTGTTTGCTTTTCATTCTTCTTTCGTCTTCTCTGCTGAAAATTTTCGAGTATATGTGTGTTTTTCTCATTTATACTGCGGCCTGTAGACTATTCATGAGAGGTAAATTCTTTAGTTTAGAGCTTATGAATTTATGCATTTTTTTTAAATTGGATTTAATTTAATTCAGTTAGGTTTTCGTTTTTCTTGTGAAGATGGATTGTTTCAGTGTTCTATTTTAAATCCTACTATACTCATTAAATATTGGGTTTATGGAAGTGTTTGAATCTCCCATTATTGAGTTTTGGAGGTTGAAGAACGTTAGAGAACGTGCTAGTTTATTGGTTGTTTGTATTTTGTGCTTTGCTGTTCTTGTATTCTCTAATATTCTTGTACATGTTAATTATACTGCCAATTATTGATTGCTTATTTTTTCGTCTTTCTTTTTTGTTTTTCCCGCGGATGACCTTAGGATTTTATTCTCCGGAAATTGAAGGTGAGAATGAAGAACATAGATTAGTCTTTGCTTGTAATCAGTTTTAACTTTTGATGTTTTTCTTCTTGTTTTTATGTGAGCATAGGAATTAAGTGATAAGAATAAAAAGTAATATATTGGACGAAGCTTTACTTTTTTTGTTCTTATACTTTACAGATTGAAAACATTGATTTCTCAATGGATGGAATAGAAGTCACTCTCAATCTCAGTCTAATTCGTTACCGAATGCCCAAACTGTAAATATGGATGGATTGAAAAATCAGGTTAGTGGTGATCATCTTGAGCATTATATAGATGATAATATTGATAAGGAGTTGGAGGGAGAGGATAAGGAGGAAGATCTGTCAGGTGATTCTAAAAAAAGAAAAAAGAGGGTAGTGACTTCTAGATCACCATGGTGGGATCATTTCATTAAATTTCATTGTGAAAAGGATAATTTCCAAAAGGCTAGGTGCAAATATTGGATCGGTTTTCTCTATCACTGTTGATAATGCGTCTTCCAATGATGGGACTATCTTTTATTTGAAAAAAAAGTTTGAAAATTGGGGGCAAAATATCTTAGGTGGGGGATATGTGCACATGAGGTGTATGGCACATATAGTTAACTTCGTTGTGCAGGATGGTTTACAGGGTGAGCATGAAACTATCTCTCGTATTAGAGGGGCCATCAGGTATATTAGGAATTCTCCAACCAGGTACAAGAAATTTCAAGAGTGTGTTGAATTTGAAAAATTGGAAACAAAAAAATTATTATCTCTTGATGTACCTACTAGATGAAACTCTACCTACATGATGTTGGAGACGGCTATAAGCCTTAAGATCGCATTTGATGCTTATGAAGATGTAGATCTTGCCTATAAGACTTATCTTTCGAGAGAACCATTTGATGAGATATCGATTGATTATGATTGGGAGAGGGCAAAAGTATTGGTGAAAATTTTAAGGCATTTTTACTGTCTCACTTTGTGCATTTCTGGTGCCTTGTATGTCACATCTAATCTGGTTTTTTGTGAAATATGTGAAGTTGACTTGCTTCTCAAATATTGGTTAAGTAGTAATGATGTTGAATTAAATGAGATGGCAAGAAAGATGAAAGAAAAGTATGACGAATATTGGGGATCAATTGAGAAGATGAATATGATTTTATATTATGCCGTGATCCTTGATCCACATCATAAATTGGAGTTCATTGAATTTAGCTTTGATAAATTGTATGGTGGTACCGAACAGAGCAATGTGATGAAAGAACAAGTGAGAGATGAACTTTACGAGTTGTTTAATGATTATAAGTTGAGATACGGTCATAGTCTTCAAGGAACGCTAGAAAGCTCGGGATCATCATTTAGTCGTGTTTCTTAATCATCTTCCTCTTCAGTTCGGACATCTACGCAATACACTGATTATGAAGTGACTCGTACGTTCACCATAGAACAAGAATTCAGTATGTACAAATTAGGTGGAAAAGGCGATCGTGTAAAATCAGAGTTAGAAAAATATCTCGGTGAGGATGTTGAAATGCATAGAGACAAATTTGATATACTAAATTGGTGGAGAGTAAAAGCCCAAAGGTTTCCCATTCTTTCCAAAATAGCTCGGGATATATTAGCAGTTCCAGTCTCAACTGTTGCCTCGAAATCCGCATTTGGTACCGGTGGTTGTGTTCTTAACACTTTTAGGAGCTCTTTGTCTCCTAAAATAGTGCAAGCGCTTATTTGTACTCAAGATTGGATACGAAAAGACTCCAAAGCAATTAGCATTGAGGAGGATTTGAGTGAACTTGAAGTGGTTGAGAAAGGTGCTTATTTATTTTTTTCTTGTATTTTGATTATTGTTCAATTCTATGTATTCTATTTATATATTTTACTTGTCTAACTACTTTCTATTTTGTTGTACAGTTGACTAAGTTGGGGGTTGATTCAACAATTATTGACATTTAATGGTGCCAACTAGTACTTGTAAATTTTTGACAAGGTATTAGAACGGTAGAAACTCATTGTCTAATATTAAATTTTTAATGTGTTTGACTTTCTCTAATAGTTATTCCACTTTGTATATTTAATGCTTGACAGGTCAAGGACTCGAGGATGAAAATGTGACTTAAGCTAGTTGCTTTTTCAGTCTGTAGGCATTAGGATTTAGGAGGCCTTGACTTTATTGTTGTTACTGAAATAATTTACAAAAACCTATGATAATTTATGGATGGGATTGAATTTTTTTTTTTGGTATTTATGTAAAGCTTTAAGTATTTGTATGCATAACTTATATTTTAGATTTACATGGAGTGAATTACTTTCATTTTGAAAAATTGACCACCTACATTTTTTGAAGCTAAAAAACCCGAACCCGATTGTCGGGTACCCGATTGGTCGGGTATTCGACTTAGTCGGGTTCGGGTTCGGGCTCATTTTTCCCAAACCCGATGTGTCAGGTACCCGACCCGAACTACCCGACCCGATGCCCACCCCTAGCTTCAAGGACTACAAACATCCGGAAGAAAATAAATACACCAAATTCCAAGAATTTCAGTATCTCTTTTTGCACCAATTCTCTAACAGTCGAAAGCTTCGAAAGACAGAGCTCAGCCTTTTTACCATATGCAAAAAAGATAATGAACCTCTAGAGATACTTGTAGAGATTCAATGCTGCAGCGTTGGAGTTACCGTTCGCCACTTAAGAAGTGAAGGCCAGTGCTTTTGCACAAGCACTTTTGGACGGGGACTTCTTCAAGTCCTTGGCCAAGAAACCGATCTCCAAATTCGATGCCCTTTTAGCTCGTGCAGCAAAATATATCAACATAGAGGCTGCTGCCCAAGCTGCTAAAAAGGAGAGTCATGGAGGAAAGAGGAAAGAAGGGAAGAGATCCCCTCCAAGAAGCCCCAAACTGATTTTTAGGACAAAAAGCCACCCTTCTAGAGGGTTAATGCAATATACACGCTCTTGACTGTACCTATCACACAAGCTCTTATGACAGTTGAAGGAAAAGACTTACTAGCTCGTCCCAAGTTATGAAGAGATGGCCCCTAACGCCCTAAGTTCGACAAATTTTGTCATTTTCATAACAACTATGACCATACTACTGAAAACTGCTAGCATTTGAAGAATGAGATTCAAAGACTTATCCAAAATGGATATTTATAGGAGGATGTCTATTGAGAGAAAGCTCGAGGAATAGGGCCATATAAAAAACAAGAGACAGACAAAGGAAAGGAAGCAAAAGTTTCTAGTCCTAAGTCTCTCCCAAGAGAAGAGCACAAAAATGCACTTGAGGGAGGGCTGAGGCTAATAACCCTTCCCATAAAGGAGTTATACGAATGATTGTTGGAGGCCCCAGTGGGGGCGACTCCCATTATGTTAGAAAGGCTCAAGTCAAGGAGGAACACGACATAACCATAACGGAAATATGGGACGTTGGGGCGAGGGAAGACACCCACTCATCCAGTTCGAAAGAGCTAAACAGTCGGGTCCTAAAAATTCTCATAATGATGCTCTAGTCATCACGGTATTATTGGCAAATTATGAAGTAAGGGACGTCTTTATAGATTCCGGAAGTTCTGCAGATATATTGTTTAGAGAGGCGTATTATCAGATGCAGTTTGGAGACACTCCTTGGAAAAGGTGAACAATTCCTTGTATGGTTTCACAGGAGAAGTAAGTCACTCTCGGGGCATGGTTTCACTCCTATTGACTCTAGGTACAGGAACTACTTGAAAGACTTGCCTGTTAAAATTCTTAGTGGGGGGTACACCCTCTTCCTACAACATCATCTTGGGGAGACCCACCCTCAATGCTTTCCAAGTAGTGATTTCCACCTATCATATGAAAATAGAGTTCCCTAGGTCTGGTGGTGTGGGAGAAGTACAAGGAGACCCCCTCTAATTTTACAAATGTTATGTGGAAGCTGTACGTAAAGGCTAGAGAAGAAACAAGGATGAACCACTTAAGGAGGCACCCTCGAGCAAGCGGGGGAAGGAGGCTGCAGAAGATTAGGAAAGTAAGGGAACATCCACCCAAGGTTCAGCCAGCTGAAGAGTTAATGAATGTCGAACTCATACTCGGGGATCTGGAGAAAAGTACACGAATTGGCTCCCAGATGGAGGATACAATGCATGAAGAAGTAATTCAATGTTTACGTTTCAATGTAGACATCTTTGCATGGACTTCTCAAGACTTAGAAGGGATCGATCCTAACGTCATTACGCATCACCTCAATATAGATCCCAACATCAAGCTAGTGAAACAAAAGAAGAGAAACTTCGGACCTGAAAAGGATAAGATAATCCAAGCTGAAGTTGATAAATTACTGGCCACAAGACATATCAAAGAAATACAATTCTTCGAATGGCTAACCAATGTCATATTAGTACCCAGCTCGGGTGAAAATGGAGGATGTGTATCGACTTTAAGGATCTCAAGAAGGCATGCCCCAAGAATCTTTATCCTTTACCACAAATTGATCAACTAGTGGATTCCACATCAGGATGTGAGCTGTTAAGCATGTTGGACGCATCTAAAAAATATCACCAAATAATATTGGTTCCAGAAGATCATAAAAGAGTTAGTTTCATCACTTCCGCTAGAACATTCTGTTATGTGGCCATGCCATTTAGCCTAAAGAATACAGAATTACAGAAGCAAAGATTGTCACAGAAGCATAACTACTAAGTTTTTATATCGTGTAGGTTTACTAGATTTACAAATTAACAACTGATAAGAAGCCAAAAGAAGTCAAACACACTAGATGAAGGAAGCAATAGAAGAACTTCAATGTGTGGAATAGGAAAGAGGTAAGAAGAATTTGATGCAAAAATTGTTCTATTCTGATCTTTAACAATCAATTTTCATGGGACAATTCTTCCAATTTTCTCCTTTTCATGATATGTCCATATTATATCAGCACCAACAACAAAATGGAAATGGTATGTCTTTGTTACTATATGCATGAATGTTTCAGATTTAGCCTCTACTTTCTCATATTAGCTTATCATTCATGTGTGGAGTTTGGACATATCACAAGTTTTTCCCACTTCTGGAGATTGTCAAGTGGTGCAACTGTTTTTGCTGGTTCTTGTGTAAGTTAATGTTTACTGATAACATACACACATGTCCTCCTGTTGGAAAGTAGTGTTGGATAACCAAACATATCAATTTAATCAGAGATGTGATGAAAGTAGTGTTTGATAACATGTAGCTTTCACTTAATTGAAAAGCGAATGATTTTTGACATTGTAATATTGATTAAGAATTATTATAATTTATGCAGTTTCTCATTCCATGGGACTTTAGCAGAGAAGAAACTGCTGGAAAATTTTAGTATTTATCAATCAAAACAGCGTTATTACAATCGAATTTAGAAATCAAAAGCAGTTAATGCCACGTTGGAACAAATAATATAAAGCAATTAGAAACTATTAATTTTATTATTTTCAACTCGAACTTTGAACAAGCCATCGTTTAAATAGCCTTTACCGAAAAAAATACAAAATTGTTGAATTACAACTTTATTAAATTTAAAGACTAATTCATATCCCTCCCTAACTATTACAGAACCACTAATGATGTTTCTTCTAACAGTGGTACATGATGAACTCTTTTTAATGACAGAATTTGCCTTGAAGGAAACTTCAAGTCCACACTTCCTCTCCCAAGTACTTCAACTGTACTGGAGTTCCCCATGCTTACTGTCCTTCCACTGATGGCTTGATAAGATAGAAAGAGAGATTTATCAGCACAAACATACACTTTTGCTCTCGTGTCAATCAACCAATCATACAGTTCGTAAATAGTCAGGAATTCGGGTTGTACAGATACATACCCGCCAGTTGCTCCTGAGGTGCTAGCACCGCTAGAACCTCCCACAACCATGTTGACAGTTGTCTACCCAGTCTTGACCTTTTTATTAGGATAAACCTTGGCCCAGTACCCAACCTGCCCACAGTTCCAGCATGGTTTGTTTGCTTTTGGTTTTCTATTTTCGGAGGCCTTGCCTTTATTGATGGCATTCGAGTTCGAGTTAATCTTATTCACTTTCTGTTTCCCCACTATAAGATTGGCCCTAGGTTGCTGTTCAACAGGCATCTTGTGGGTTTGATTTCTATGTTCTTCCTTAATGCTGAAAGCAATCATAAGATCATCCAGAGATAATCTCGCTTTCTGATGTTCGAGTGTCATGCCAAAATTTTCCCAAGATTTGAAAAATTTGTCCACTATGGATATGACTAGAAACTTTTCGGGAAACTTCATCTCAGCATCAGCCAGAGCATACTCAAGGTTGATAATCTCATGAGTCTGTTTACCTACAGACCGGTCCTCAACTATTTGATACATCATGAACTTGAAACCAAAATACTTTTCAAGCCCTTGCTCTTCAGTATTATATTTTCGGTCCAACTCATCCGACAAAGACTTAGCAGTGTAAAAATCAGAACAATAGACATCGAATAGCGTATTTGACAAGGCTGACAAAATCGCTCCTCTGCCTATTTGATCCCTTTTTGTCCACTGCACAATCTCAGCAGTTTTGGGATCAGTATCTGTAGGTTCAGGAATCACTGACAAAAGTCCTTTCATCGTCAGCCATATTTCATTTGCTGTTGCCAGCGTTTGAAAAATTGGCCCAAACACTTGTTCGACAAACCGATCATGTCAACCGTGGGTGTGATTGGAATTGCAACAGAATTAGCTCGGCCATGTATAGTATTTTAGGAAACTAAAAAATAGCATTTCAAATAATAAGTTTGAAAATAGCGTTTTCCAAAACAGGTCCAACATCAAAATCCAATTTTTCAAAACCTGTATATTTTCTTAAAGATTGTTAGAAAAATTTTAGTATTTAGCAATCGATACAGCGTTTTGAAATATTACAATCGGATCTAAAAATCAAAAGGAATTAATACCACATTGGAACAAATAATTTAAAGCAATTAGAAACATTATTTATGACAATAAATTTAAGTCGAAAACTTACAACACGAATTGTATCGTAACAATTCTCAGTCCAATTGAAGTAGTTAATTTAACCGAGTCGCAGAATTACTGCTTGCCTTGAAAAAAATATATGTCCCGTATCAGTAGTGCACCAGGTTCAACGAAATTTCTCTCAGGATAAGACGATTACAGTTCTTTCGATTTTAGCACTATACCGAAGAACAACTCAATCAAGCACTCAGAAGCTAGTAATCAGAACTTTATAGCTCAAATCTTTAAAAGGATAAGATAGAAGCAGAGAGAGAGAGAGAGAGAGAGAGAGAGAGATCACAAAAGATGAGAGTTTGTGATTGTTGTTGCCACGTGGGTCAGTGGGCTGTCACGTGTATGGGCCTTTTGGGCCGAATGTTTTAGCAAACTTTGTTCATGGTCTGAGTTGGGAGGTGTCTTGGGCCTCCTCCTTTTGTCAATCTATTTTTTGGGGGACACTTGCAAAGGCCGCCAGCCAGGTCCTCTTGAGCCTCCTAGGATTTTACGTGCCTCTCGTTTCTTTCTTCTTTTTAGATCCCTTGGGCCTCTTTGGGCCAACTTATTTTTATGCACATCAAATTTAATTTTATCTAAATGACGGACCGATATTAATAAAATTTTTAAATTTGAACCTTAAACTTATCCAAATAATATTGTACGGATATTATTAATTGAAAATCGATACAAGTTGGAAAAAGGAATAAAAACGTAAGAGTTGGTAAAATAGAATGAAATTAAGTATGATATATCTAACTTTTATTCAAATCTCTCAAGTATAATTTGCATTTGCATTCAACTTTGGCTCGATGAGTTTTTAATAATTTGAATTCAAACAAATTTTATATATTCCATATATTACTAAAATTTAACTACAGTAAGTTTTGTCTGTTACTAATTCTTTTATTTTCTAAATGTCATGTTAAGTTTTACTTAATTTGATTATAAAATTAATTTTGAGTAATTACAAAATCAATATGAAAAGTTGTAGTATATTAATTCAATACGTAATAAATATAAATAATTAATATATGTACTGAAATGATTATATACTATTTAATTTTTTAAATATTAGATAAATTTAGTCTATTGACTTATCAAAAGTTTATGAATTTAATAATCTTTATTAATGAATAAATGAACATATTTGGGCATTATATTAATACCCAAGGGTATTTTAGAGTATTAGGTCATTACCCATGATATTTTAGGACAGGGTTAAAAAAAAAAAACAAAATACGCCCCCTGTCAAATAAACATTGTAGCACACTATCTTTCTACATGAAATAAACGTTGGTGAAAAGGGTGAAAGATGAAAATACCCCTCCTTATATTTGAAAATGCTGACTGCTAGTCAAACTTAGGGTTTTCATTTATTGTCGATTTTGTTTCTGGAAAGAGGAGGAAGAGAGGCGACTGAGAGGAACCATAAATACGAATCCACTCAAGTCTTTGAAAATCCACCACCACCGCCAGCAAAATCCACTCAAACGTTGTTGCCCGCAGCTGCGACACCGATTTTTGCTATTTCGAGCTCCAATTTTCGCTATTTCGAGCTCCGATTTCCGCTATTTCGAGCCATCGCCCGCGGTTGCGACACCGA
>NC_026151.1:2200938-2252007 GCF_000512975.1 Sesamum indicum
TGTCCACGGTTGCAACACCAGACACGGTCAATCTCGATCTATACAGCTTCATATTTCGAGCTTCGATTTTCGATTTCTGCTTCTTCTTCTTGAAAATCAACCGAGCCGACGAACTCGTTCCCTTCATCCCGCCCCAAATGCTGTCGCCCGCGGCTGTGACACTGGACATGGCCAGTCTCTTAATCCCACTTGCCGATATATACAGCTTCATATTTCAATACTTCTTCAAGAACTTGTGTGCCTATACATACACTTAACAGTAGTATCTATGTAATAGGTGAATATATATATGGGTGAATATCTATGTAGGCTTGTACTGCTATATTTTTTATTTTTTTACCTTTTTACGAGTTTTGTTGCTGACTTTTATGTTTGTCTTTTGGTTTAATGGAGGCTTTTTGTGAGTGAAAAAGTTGAGCAAGCCTCAGATTTGGAAGCAATTAAAGTAGACCTTTCTGTCTATACTGGTTTTTTTTATTCGTTTGGTTGGGATTAGGGTTTAGTATATTTTATTCTGTTTTAGGGGGATTGTAGATTTTGTCATGTTGTCCCAACTGTGTTAGGTGTATGTATGAAAATATTTAATAATTTGTGGTCCATTTTGTGGTCCCAACTGAGTTGGATCTATTTTTTAGTCAATCTATGCTTTGAATAAATAATATTATGCTTTTATTGTTATGTCCATGAAAAGAACACTGTGTTAGGGTTTTGCTTCTTGCTGAAGCATTATTGGTTGTCTTTTTTTTGTTGGGAAGTTGTTGTGCTTTTATTGTTATGTGCATTTGTACCCCCTGTGTTATGGTTTTGCTTCTTGCTGAAGCATTATTTGTTTGTGGTTTATTTTATTTATGTGCAAATATTTCAGGCACATAACATAAATTTTTGAAGGGGTGAAAAATTTATAAAACATCCTAAACTTAGTTATGTAGGAGGTATAAGAAAGTATTTGAGAAATTGGATTTAGATTATTTGGGTTTATATGAATGAGGATAAATGTATGAACAGTGTGGGGGGAAAAGTCAGTGCTTAAATTTTATTATAAAGATCCCACTCTACCATTAGAATGGGGCATAAGATAGATTAAAGAAAAATGTCCTGATATTTATTTGGTTGACCTACAAAATTGTTATAAAAACTTGAAAGTTCCAGTAAGTATTTATGTAGAGGAAGAGGATGTTAAACCTATTCAAGTCGTAGATAGTCAGGGTAAGCCAGTTGAAAAGGAGCTGGAAGAAGAAATTAGATACTTGTAAGACGGAGTAGATTTTGATGAATTGGATGGGGATGAGAATGAGAGTGAGGGTGATGGGGGGAAGGACTGTGAGGGGCAGGGTGTAGAGGGTCAGGGATGGGATGGAGTTGAGTTTGAGATTGTTGACTGTGAGGGGAAGGGGGGTGTTGCATTCGGGGATGATGTTCCAATAACTGAAAATGCTGAAAATCAAAGTGAGATTGGAATTTCATTTCAGTTCAAGAAAATGAACCAAATCCACCTGAAAATGAACCAAATTTCACTAATGTTCCAATAACTAAAAATGGTGAAAATCGAACTGGTAATTTCACTGAAATTCCAGTTCAAAACAATTCCGAAAAGATGACTGAAACGAGAAAAAGAAAGATGTACAAAAGATTTTTGAATGAGTTCTCATCGAAATTTGATGATTTATCTGATGAGGACTATGTGCAAGGTTGTGAGGGGAATGATAGTGAAGCCCCTAATGTGGTTTTAGAAGATATTGAATGTGAATATGATGATAACATTTTCCTATTAAAAAATCCAACCAAAAAAGACTTGATCAAAAAATTGAAAAGAGTAATGAAAGACAAAAATAAAAAAAAATTGCCTGAAAGAGTTCAAACTGAAGTTGGAAAAAATGAAGGGCTAGTGATGATGGAAATGAGGATGATTTGGTCAGCTTAGAAGGTAGTGGTGACAATGAAAATGAAAAAGCACCCTATTTTCAAGAGTAAGAATTGAGCTATCCCACTAAGTGTTGTTCTCGAGTGTGTATGTTGGGTAACTTTATGTTTTATGAGTCTTGTGTACTTGTTTTACTTGTGTTGTGGAGATCTTGTTGGTGTATGGTTGACCTTATTATGTTTATATATTCTAGTGCAGTCTGACGTTTGAGAGTTGTTCTTTCATAGTAGATTGTTGTTTATTTGTTATGAAGATCTCATCTTAAAAGTCTTACTTTTTGGGGCTATATTTTTTGGGCAGCATTTCTAAGGATTACTATGGGTTTATTGGATTTGTTTGTCTGGGATTGCAAGGGTGGTCTTTTTTCTTGTTGATTTTGTACCTCATTTTCGCGAGGCGATAAATATGGGATGATGGTTTATTTGGATTTTGGTATTTATGCGATTTCATCTTTTTCAAAGTTGTCTTGTGCTGTTTTTTAACGACTTCCTATGTTGAGTGTTTTTGTGTTGTTTTAGTAAAAATTCTTTCAAGCGGTGCTTTATGCAGAAAATATATTTTTACTAATAATAAATTAACAAGAATGCTACTAAATTTTTGTGATTTTGTGTACTTTTGGAAGACAAAAAATCACTGTTCATTGTCAAATCATTTCTCTTTCATATTATATTTAATATATGTATATATATATATTATATAGAAAGCCCTAAACTAAAAAAACATACAAATAAGGTGGAAAACAATATAGCCAAATATCAGAATGTTTTATCCCATCTCGAAAACAGTCAAATATGAAACCAAACATAGTGCCTCGACCTTATATTAATACACAACTATCATATAATCGATTCATTTTTATAACACAATATTATATATATATACATACATTTCTACTAAAAGCACAATAATTGCAAGAATAAAAAACAAAACGTATTTACTGGAGAAATTAAGATGCATTGCATAGCTAAGGTCCAAAAAATGTGGCCTCTTTATTGTTTATTATTATTAGATAAGAACACATTTTATAATATAAAGACTACATTTAATTGTGAGAGTTGAACCGATTTCCGCATATAATTTCACAAGTACATTGACTTTTATTTGAGCCCACATCCACACACTTGATACTTTTGGGCATCTTACTTGCTGGATATTGGCCTATTACCTTCAATATGCAGTCTTGCAGTCCACTCGACCCACATCGACCATCCCTAGGAATTGGGGGTGCTGGGCAATATGGAAATTGTCCTGACCAAAAAATTATCAATATCAGTTCCATGACTAGTTTTGAAAAATAAATAAATAAAAATATTCATGTAAATTACCCATGGATGGAGTGAAAAGAGCTAGCAAGACTGCTGCACCTAGCATCAAGATAATTGAAAAACTCTTCATCTGTTTCTAAGTTAAAGAAGATGTGATGAACTATGGTTGAATTTGGTTGAGTTGAGGTTAATGTTTTATAGGTGTTAAAAAATCAAAATTTGACATGTTCTCATAATCTAATATTATGAGATTGCACATAGTTTCTATTTTTTTGTTTTGTTTGGTAAGAATATTGATTTTACTTGTAGGTTAATATGAATTATTTGAATCACAAGAAAAAAAAAAACAACGACCTACCTTATATGTATTATATGGTAAGGGAAGACTTAGGGATTAGAGATTAAGAGTAGATATTTCTTTTAATGCATAATTTATTAATGAAATCAATTTAAAGAATTATTTTAAGTGATAAGATGTTGTTACCAATTACTTAGAATGAATTAAAATTGAGTAAATCGAAACATTATAATGAGAAAATTAATTCTTAACTTGAGGGACTGGTGCATACGGAATGGGGTAGATATTGAGTTTTTAAGAAATAAAGCTGCAAGATTGATGTCTAGGTTGCGATTGAAAAAAGAGGGAATGAAGAAGTATGGAGGATGTATTTGCCCTAACATCCTAAAGAAGATAAACAAGCAATAAAATGCCGCAAAAAACTGTTTCATTAGGTGACGTGGTGGGGGAGAGTATAAAATTGACCACTTCTTGAACAAGTATGTGGTTGACTGAAAGAATAAAACATGCAGTTGTGGCATGTTTCAGTTAACAAGTTACCCATGTTGTCATGCTTGTTCAACAATTGTTTCAAAAAGGGCTAGAATAGATGATTTTGTGGATGATTTTTACAAGAAGACAATTTACCTCAAAGTGTATAATGACATGATACATGCTGTTCCTGGAGCACAAAATTATATAAAAACCAATTTTAAGCCCTTTAAACCTCCTAAGATTAAAAAAAAGAGGGGCATACCTAATAAACTTAGGAGAAAGGGTCCTAATGAGCTGCAGTCAAACACATCAATGCAAAAAGGATTGACGCAGAGCTGTAATAAATGTCTTCAAATAGGCCACGATTAGGGCAATTGCAAGAATGAAATACATCCAAAGTCAAAGTTTTACAAGGTTTGTGTCAGTTTTTTAATATGTCATATAATAATTTTAATTTGTTATGTAACAAAATTATTTTTTTGCAGGCAAATGTTGCTGTTCCTGAAGAAATTCCACATGGATCTCGAGCCCCCCCCCCCTTTAAACCAGGAGCAACCAAGTAAAAAGGTAGTACCAAATATGTTCAATGAATTATGGTCTTTCTGTTTTGTCCCTTCACCTTTGTTTTTTTAAACTCATTTAAGATCACAATTTGTAGGCTGCAGCAAAAGTAAAGAGAAAAAGCAGCAATGTAGTACAACCACCTGCACCTGCACCAGGCTTTGCAACCCAGGTATGTTCTTCTTTATTGAAATATTTTTAAACCAAACCAGTTGCAACAAATGTTTTTCAAAATCTAAATTTAATGCAGCAACAAGTAGGCTATCAAGGCCCTATACATGCATCCTTGCTGGGGAATGATACTCCAACAATTTCTTCAATACCTGCAACTAGAAGATACAATGAAAGGCCAACTATTTCACAAGTTTTGGACAAGGTGAAAGAATGACAAAAGAGAAGACAACAAGAGTAGTTTAGACTGCATCGGCTTTCAAATTGCACCCACATAAAGGCGTAGATGGAAATCTCAGATCTAGTGATTGCGTGTTTTGTCTTTATTTGCTTTATCGGAATGAGGAAGATGACCTTGACATTTTCTATATTTTTTGAGAAATAAACGTGAGAAACAAGTGGAAGAAGGAGAAATTGCAATAATATATGAGCAAGCTGATACACTTTTATTTGGGGAAAAATACAGGGGTGTAATTTGCTCTTTACACTAACACAGGGGGGTATTTTTCACTTAATCTCTTTCATTTGATGAAGGAGGGGCAGAATTGTCAAAAAACAACATAAATATGGCCCCCCAACCGCAATATTGGCGCGTGCGCCACACCTTGGACTCGCAGGGATCAAATTGCTACAATAAAATTTTCATAGGGAGGTAATTTCATATTTTTTTGTATCACAGTAGGTATCATTCACATTACCATATCACGGGAGGTGCGCTGCATTTTTCCCTTTTAGGATATTAGGCCTTATCCATACTGATGCATTTAATTTCATGGATTTAGGGTAGCATACGGATACGGATATTAAAGTTATGTTTTGGTGTATGGGTTGACAAGCTACTCACTACATTCCTAGCAAGTCTTACGTTAGCTGATTTGTTCATAAACATACTTTCTACAACTGCTTTTGTTCACTTATTGTCCAAGTTAGGCTTACTGCATTTTTACCAAGCTCTAAATTTTGGGGGAGGGGGGGGGTTGGGTGATTGTTGAGTTTTGGGGGTCTGTAGCTGTATCTCCAACTTTCAACCAAGTTTAAAATAAGAACCAAGAAGAAACGTGTTTCACAAAATAAGTTCTTATTAATTACTTGTATTACGTTGTTTTGTTGCTTGTTTTTATTACTTTTTCTCATTTCTCCAACTGGCACCTACTCAGTTGGAAGGTAGTTGTGTAAAATAAAATGGGCTATTGTTTAATAGCCCAACCCAACACCCTGAATGGCCCAACTTGAATATGGGCTTCAGGCCCCATTCGATTAGACAAGCCTAATTCATGAGGCCTATTAAGCTCGAAACTGATTAACAGCATAGATGCTTACAATTGGCAGAATCTAATGAAGCTCCCATGTGCCCATACCATTGGGCCAACCTTATAAATAATTCAATCATTATTTCATGGATCATATGAAATTTTAGAAACCCTTTACTCTTATTTGTTGTTTTACAAGACCAATTTGTTGATTTTGGCGTCGGAGTGTTTCTGTCAAGACTATTTTAGTTGTTTTAAATTTGTGTTTTCAGATTATTTCCAAATTATAAAATGTTAGATGAAAGCTTGATTCAAGACCTCCACTCTACGACACAATAAACGAAAAAAAAAAAAACAAAAAAGAATTGTTGTGTTAAAAGTTAGCTCCAGATTGTAGCCATTGACTTGAACTTTTTTGAAATGCTTCTAAAAGTAAAAGGGGGTTAAATGCAATGGTCCTATGTGGAAATATTAATAGGAAAAATTTTACCCTAAATAAAATTATGCAATTTTTTAATTTTTACAAAAAATGAGAACCATAGTCCTGTAATCTAGGAAACAGTGAGTTTCTTAAGTCGTTGCTCCTCTTCTTCTTCTATTTTTTTCCTCTTCATTCGTGGAGGATTTTACTTACTACTATTTTGATAGGGTTAAATGAAATTTACTCTCCGTGTATTAAGAAAAATGAGCAATTTATCCTTCTATGAAAAAATAGTAATTTATCTTCATGTTAAGCTTTGCTTAATTTTATTATAAAATTAATTTTGAGTAATTACGGAATCAATATGAAAAGTTATAGCATTTTGGCAACAATTCAATACGTAATAAATATAAATAATTAAAATATGTACTGAAATGATTATATACTATTAATTTTTTAAATATTAAATAAATTTAGTCTATTGACTTATTATGCTTCTATCCGAGTCCCTGAGTCAGCCTTAGATAGAGCTAAAGTATCCCAATCCTGTTCTAGGAGTCTAAAAGCTCCCGGATCAACATCTGAATCTAGCATCCTCGGTCCGAACAACATCGAACGAGGGCTTCCTTCTTCTCTGGTTCACCTCCAGGAAAGCTTGTTTTTTGAGTTGAAATCTAGAGTGGAGCTACCTGTTTTTTCCTTACGGAAAGTTGTAGTCAGAGCTAGGTCCGGGCCGAGCGAAGCGGTCCGGGAACCATTGCTGCTGGTTGTATGAATGCAGCTAAATGGAGTGCGGCATCCGAACGGCTTTAATGGGGTAGCGGGTAGAGAGTGCTTTCCTAGTTGGAAAGCACGAATGTTTACATCAACCGAGCCGGGGGGTCTAGGGGGGTTTTTCATAAACTATATACCAGTGCCTCGCCTATAAAAAGGCCTCAATCCCCCTTGCCCTATGTATCCCTATGTAGCTCTTGTTCCCTGCCTTATGTAGCTAAGGAGCCTTGCTGCTATTGCCGCCCTATCCGTCCTATTCTCTATCGTAGACTATATACCTTAATCCGTCTGCCTTGTAGTCTGGTATTCTATTCTAGATTTATCAACTCAAACGTGCCTTCTGTCTTCCCGTATGGAGCCACCGTCGTTTCAGTCAGTTGTCCCTCTTTCTTCATGCCCGACCCGAATTTAATAATCTTTAAATTAATGAGAAATGAACATATTTGGGCATTATATTAATAGCCAAGGGTATTTTAGAGTATTAGGTCATTACCCATGGTATTTTAGGACAGGGTTAAGAGATAAATACCCCTCTGTCTTATTGATAAAGAGCAAATTACCTCCCTGTATTAAAAAAATATACAAAATACCCCCTGTCAATTAAACATTGTAGCACACTGTCTCCCTACATGAATTAAACGTTGGTGAAAAGGGTGAAAGATTAAAAATACCCCTTCTTATATTTGAAAATACTGACTGCTAGTCAAACTTAGAGTTTTCATTTATTGTCGATTTTGTTTCTGGAAAGAGAGGAAGAGGGGCAACTGAGAGGAACCATAAACACGAAATCCACTCAAGTCTTTGAAAATCCACCACCACGGTCAGGAAAATCCACTTAAACGCCGTTGTCCGCAGCTGCGACACCGATTTTTGCTATTTCGAGCTCCAATTTTCGCTATTTCGAGCTCCGATTTTTGCTATTTCGATCCATTGCCCGCGGCTGCAACATCGATTTCCGCCGGCGAAATCTTTCCCTCTAAACGCCGTTGTCCACAGCTGCGACACCAGACACGGTCAGTCTCGATCTATACAGCTTCATATTTCGAGCTCTGATTTTCGATTTTCGCTTCTTCTTCTTGAAAATCAACCGTCACAGCCGACGAACTCGTTCCCTTCATCCCCCGCCAAACGCTGTCGCCCGCAGCTGTGACACTGGACATGGCCAGTCTCTTAATCCCACTTTCCGATATATACAACTTCATATTTCAATACTTCTTCAAGAACTTGTGTGCCTATACATACACTTAACAGTAGTATCTATGTAGTGGGTGAATATATATATGGGTGAATATCTATGTAGGCATGTACTGCTATATTTTTTAATTTTTTGATCCTTTTACGAGTTTTGTTGCTGACTTTTGTGTTTGTTTTTTGGTTTAATGGAGGTTTTTTATGAGTGGAAAAGTTGAGCAAGCCTCATATATGGAAGCAGTTAAAGTCGGCCTTTCTGTCTATACTATTTTTTTTATCCATTTGGATGGGATTAGGGTTTAGTATATTTTATTCCGTTTTAGGGGGATTGTTATGCTTTTATTGTTATGTGCATTTGTACCCCCTGTGTTATGATTTTGCTTCTTGCTGAAGCATTATTTATTTTGTAGTTTATTTAATTTATGCGCAGATGTTTCAGGCACATAACATAAATTTTTGGTGGGGTGAAAAATTTATAAAACATCCTAAACTTAGTTATGTAGGAGGCATAAGAAAGTATTTGAAAAATTGGATTTGGATTATTTGAGTTTATATGAATGAGGAGAAATGTATGAAGAGTGTGGGGGAAAAGTCAGTGCTTAAATTTTATTATAAAGATCCCACTCTATGATTAGAATGGGGCATAAGATAAATTAAAAAAGAATGTCCTAATATTTGTTTGGTTGACCTACAAAATTGTCATAAAAACTTGGAGGTTCCAGTAAGTATTTATGTAAACGAAGAGGATGTTGAATCTATTCAAGTCGTAGATAGTCAGGGTAATCCAGTTGAAACGGAGCAGGAGGAGGAAATTAGATACTTGTCAGATGGAATAGATTTTGATGAATTCGATGGGGATGAGAATGAGAGTGAGGGTGATGGGAGGAAGTACTGTGAGGGGCAGGGTGTAGAGGGTCAGGCTTTGAATGGAGTTGAGTTTGAGATTGCTGACTGTGAGGGGCACGTGGGTGTGGCATTGGGGGATGATGTTCCAACAACTAAAAATGCTGAAAATCAAAGTGGGATTGGAATTTCATTTCAGTTCAAGAAAATGAACCAAATCCACCTAAAAATGAACCAAATTTCACTAATGTTCCAATAACTTAAAATGGTGAAAATCCAACTTTTAATTTCACTGAAATTCCAGTTCAAAACAATTCTGAAAAGATGACTGAAAACAGAAAAAGAAAGATGTATAAAAGATTTTTGAATGAGTCCTCATCGAAATTTGATGATTTATCTGATGAGGACTATGTGAAAGGTAGTGAGGGGAGTGATAGTGAGGCCCCTAGTGTGGTTTTAGAAGATATTGAATGTTAATCTGATGATATCATTTTCCTATCAAAAAATCCAACAAAAAAAGACTTGATGAAAAAATTAAAAAGGGTGATGAAAGAAAAAAATAGAAAAAATTTGCCTGAAAGACTTGAAAGTGAAGTTGGAGAAAATGAATAGGCTAGTGAAGATGGAAATGAGGATGATTTGGTTAGCTTAGATGATAGTGATGATAATGAAAATGTAAAGCACCCCATTTTCAAGAGTGAGGATTGAGCTATCCCACTGAGTGCTGGTCTCGAGTATGTATGTTGGGTAATTTTATGTTTTATGAGTCTTGTGTACTTACATTACTTGTGTTGTGGAGATCTTGTTGGTGTATGCTTGACCTTATTATGTTTATATATTCTAGTGCAGTCTGACGTTTGAGAGTTGTTCAATCATAGTAGATTGTTGTTTATTTGTTATGAAGATCTCATCTTCGAAAGTCTTACTTTTTGGGGCTATATTTTTTGGGCAACATTTCGAAGGATTATTATGGGTTTATTGGATTTGTTTCTCTGGGATTGCAAGGGTGGTCTTTTTTCTTGTTGAGTTTGTACCTCATTTTCGCGAGGCTATAAATACGGGATGATGGTTTATTTGGATTTTGGTATTTATGCGATTTCATTTTTTTCAAAGTTGTCTTGTGCTGTATTTTAACGACTTCCTATGTTGAGCGTTTTTGTGTTGTTTTAGTAAAAATTCTTTCAAGCGGTGCTTTATGCAGAAAATATATTTTTACTAATAATAAATTAACAAGAATGCTACTAAATTTTTGTGATTTTGTGTACTTTTGGAAGACAAAAAATCACTGTTCATTGTCAAATCATTTCTCTTTCATACTATATTTAATATATTTATATATATATATTATATAGAAAGCCCTAAACTAAAAAGCCATACAAATAAGGTGGAAAACAATATAGGCAAATATCATAATGTTTTATCCCATCTCGAAAACGGTCAAATAATGAAACCAAACATAGTGTCTCGACCTTATATTAATACACAACTATCATATAATCGATTCATTTTTATAACACAATATATATATATATATATATACATACATTTCTACTAAAAGCACAATAATTGCAAGAATAAAAAACAAAACGTATTTACTGGAGAAATTAAGATGCATTGCATAGCTAAGGTCCACAAAATGTGGCCTCTTTATTGTTTATTATTATTAGATAAGAACACATTTTATAATATAAAGACTACATTTAATTATGAGAGTTGAACCGATTTCCGCATATAATTTCACAAGTACATTGACTTTTATTTGAGCCCACATCCACACACTTGATACTTTTGGGCATCTTACTTGCTGGATATTGGCCTATTACCTTCAATATGCAGTCTTGCAGTCCACTCGACCCACATCGACCATCCCTAGGAATTGGGGGTGCTGGGCAATATGGAAATTGTCCTGACCAAAAAATTATCAATATCAGTTTAATGACTTGTTTTGAAAAATAAATAAATAAAAATATTCATGTAAATTACCCATGGATGGAGTGAAAAGAGCTAGCAAGACTGCTGCACCTAGCATCAAGATAATTGAAAAACTCTTCATCTTTTTCTAACTTAAAGAAGATGTGATGAACTATGGTTGAATTTGGTTGAGTTGAGGTTAATGTTTTATAGGTGTTCAAAAATCAAAATTTGACATGTTCTCGTAATCTAATATTATGAAATTGCACATAGTTTCTATTTTTTCGTTTTGTTTGGTAAGAATATTAATTTTACTTACTTGTAGGTTAATATGAATTATTTAAATTACAAGAAAAACGACAACCTACCTTATATGTATTGTATGGTATGGGAAGACTTAGGGATTAGAGATTACGAGTAGATATTTCTTTTAATGCATAATTTATTAATGAAGTGGATTTAAAGAATTATTTTAAGTGATAAGATGTTGTTACCAAATACTTAGAATGAATTAAAATTGAGTAAATCGCAACATTATAATGAGAAAATTAATTCTTAACTTGAGGGACTGGTGCATACGGAATGGGGTAGATATTGAGTTTTTAAAAAATAAAGCTGGAAGATTGATGTCTAGGTTGTGATTGAAAAGAGAGGGAATGGAGAAGTATGGAGCATGAATTTGTCCTAACATCCTAAAGAAGATAAACAAGCAACAAAATGCTGCAAAAAACTGTTTCATTAGGTGACGTGGTGGGGGAGAGTATGAAATTGACCACTTCTTGAGCAAGTATGCGGTTGACTTAAAGAATAAAAAATTGCAGTTATGGCATGTTTCAGTTAATAAGTTACTCATGTTGTCATGCTTGTTCAGCAATTGCTTCAAAAATGGCTAGAATAGATGAATATGTGGATGATTTTTATAAGAAGACAGTTTACTTCAAAGTGTATAATGACATGATAAATGTTGTCCCTGGAGCACAAAATTACATAAAAATCAGTTTTCAGCCCCTTAAACCTCCTAAGATTAAAAAAAATGAGGGGCAGACCTAATAAACTTAGGAGAAAGGGTCCTAATGAGCTGCAGTCAAGCACATCAATACAAAAAGGATTGACGTAGAGCTGTAGTAAATGCCTTCAAATAGGCCACAATTAGGGCAATTGCAAGAATGAAATACATCCAAAGTCAAAGTTTTTCAAGGTTTGTGTCAGTATTTTAATATGTCATATAACAATTTTAATCGGTTATGTAACAAAATTATTTTTTTGTTGGCAAATGTTGTTATTCCTGAAGAAATCCCACATGGATCGCAACCCCCCCCCCTCTTAAACCAGAGGCAACCAAGTAAAACGGTAGCACCAAACATGTTCAATGAAGAATGGCCTTTTCTGTTTTATCCATTCATCTTTTTTTTAAACTCATTTATGATCACAAATTGCAGGCTGCAGCAAAAGTAAAGAGAAAAAGCAGCAACGTAGTACAACCACCTGCACCTGCACCAGGCTTTGCAACCCAGGTATGTTCTTCTTTATTAAAATATTTTTAAACAAACCCAGCTACAACAAATGTTTTTAAAAATCTAAATTTAATGCAGCAACAAGTAGGCTATCACGGCCCTATACATGCATCCTTGCTAGGGAATGATACTCTAAAAATTTCTTCAATACCTGCAACTAGGAGATACAATAAGAGGCGAACTATTTCATAAGTTTTGGACAAGATGAAAGAATGACAAAAGAGAAGACAACAAGAGTAGTTTAGACTGCATCCGCTTTCAAATTGCACCCACATAAAGGCGTAGTTGGAAATCTCAGATCTAGTGATTGTGTGTTTTGTCTTTATTTGTTTTTTCGGAATGAGGAAGATGAACTTGAAATTTTCTATATTTTTGGAGAAAAAAATGTGAGAAATAAGTGGAAGAAGAAGAAATTGCAATAACTTATGAGCAAGCTGCTGCACTTTTATTTGGAAAAAAATGCAGGGGGTAATTTGCTTTTCACACTGACACAGGGGGTATTTTGCACTTAATTTCTTTCATTTGAAGAAGGAGGGACAAAATTATCAAAACTAACATAAATATGGCCCCCCAACCGCAACATTGGCGCGTGCACCGCACCTTGCACTCGTAGGGGTCCATTTGCTACAATAAAATTTTCACAGGGAGGTAATTTGGTATTTTTTATATCACAGTAGGTATCATTCATATTACCCATATCACAGGGGGGTGCGCTGCATTTTTTCCTTTTAGGATATTAGATCTTATCCATACTCACGCATTTAGTTTCATGGATTTAGGATAGCGTACGGATACGGATATTAAAGTTATGTTTTGGTGTATGGGTTGACAAGCCTACTCACCACATTCCTACCAAGTCTTACGTTAGCTGATTTGTTCCTAAACATACTTTCTACAACTGCTTTTGTTCACTTATTGTCCAAGTTAGGCTTACTGCATTTTTACCAAGCTAAATCAAAACGAAACGTGTTTCACTAAATAAGTTCTTATTAATTACTTGTATTACGTTGTTTTGTTGCTTGTTTTTATTCCTTTTTCTCATTTCTCCAACTGGCACCTACTCAGTTGGAAGGTAGTTGTGTAAAATAAAATGGACTATTGTTTAATAGCCCAACCCAACAGCCTGAATGACCCAACTTGAATATGGGCTTCAGGCCCCATTCGATTAGACAAGCCTAATTCATGAGGCCCATTAAGCTCGAAACTGATTAACAGAGTATAGATGGTTACATGTGGCAGAATCTAATGAATCTCCCATGTGCCCGTACCATTGGGCCAACCCTATAAATAATTCAATTATTATTTCATCGATCATATGAAATTTTAGAAACCCTGTACTCTTATTTGTTGTTTTACAAGACCAATTTATTGATTTAGGCGTCGGAGTGTTTCTGTCAAAACTATTTTAGTTGTCTTAAATTTGTGTTTTCAGATTATTTCGAAATTATAAAATGTTAGATGAAAGCTTGATTCAAGACCTCCACTCTACGACACAATAAATGAAAAAAAAAAAAAAAAACAAAAAAGAATTGTTGTGGCAAAAGTTAGCTCCAGATTGTAGCCACTGACTTGAACTTTTTTGAAATGCTTCTCAAAGTAAAAGGGTGTTAAATGCAATGGTCCTATGTGGAAATATTAATAGAAAAAATTTTACCCTAAATAAAATTATGGAATTTTTTAATTTTTACAAAAAACAGCAACCATAGTCCTGTAATCTAGGAAACAGTGAGTTTCTTAAGTCGTTACTCCTCTTCTTCTATTTTTTTTCCTCTTCATTCGTGGAGGATTTTACTTACAACTATTTTCATAGGGTTAAATGAAATTTACTCTTCATATATTAAGAAAAATGAGCAATTTATCCTTCTGTAAAAAAAATAGTAATTTATCTTCATGTTAAGCTTTGCTTAATTTGATTATAAAATTACTTTTGAGTAATTACGGAATCAATATGAAAGGTTATATCATATTTGGTCAACAATTCAATACGTAATAAATATAAATAATTAAAATATGTACTGAAATGATTATATACTATTTAATTTTTTAAATATGAAATAAATTTAGTCTATTGACTTATTAAAAGTTTATGAATTTAATAATTTTTAAATTAATGAATAAATGAACATATTTGGGCATTATATTGATACCCAAGGGTATTTTAGAGTATTAGGTCATTACCCATGGTGTTTTAGGACAGGGTTAAAAGCAAAATACCCCTCTGTGTTATTAATTAAGAGCAAATTACTTCCCTATATTAAAAAAAAATACAAAATACCCCCCTGTCGATTAAACATTGTAGCACATTGTCTCCCTACATGAATTAAACGTTGGTGAGAAGGGTGAAAGATGAAAATACCAATTCCTATATCTGAAAATGCTGACTGCTAGTCAAACTTAGGGTTTTCATTTATTGTCGATTTTGTTTCTAGAAAGAGAGGAAGAGAGGCAATTGAGAGGAACCATAAACACGAAATCCACTCTAGTCTTTGAAAATCCACCACCACCACCAGCAAAATCCACTCAAACGTCGTTGCCCGCAACTGCGACACTGATTTTCGCTATTCGAGCGCCAATTTTCACCATTTTGAGCTCCGATTTCCGCTATTTCGAGCCGTCGCTCGCAACTGCGACACCGATATCCGCCGGTGAAATCTTTCCCTCTAAACGCCGTTGTCCACGGCTGCTGCACCAGACACGGTCAGTCCCGATCTACACAGCTTCATAATTCGAGCTCCGATTTTCGATTTTCGCTTCTTCTTCTTGAAAATCAACTTTCACAGCTGACGAACTCGTTCCCTTCATCCCCCGCCAAACGCTGTCGCCTGCGGCTGTGACACTGGACATGGCCAGTCTCTTAATCCCACTTGTAGATATATACAGCTTCATATTTCAATACTTATTCAAGAACTTGTGTGCCTATACATACCCTTAACAGTAGTATCTATGTAGTGGGTGAATATATATATGGGTGAATATCTATGTAGGCATGTACTGCTATATTTTTTAATTTTTTTATCCTTTTAAGAGTTTTGTTGCTGACTTTTGTGTTTGTTTTTTGGTTTAATGGAGGCTTTTTATGAGGGAAAAAGTTGAGCAAGCCTCAGATTTGGAAGCAGTTAAAGTAGGCCTTTCTGTCTATACTAATTTTTTTATTCGTTTGGTTGGGATTAGGGTTTAGTATATTTTATTCCGTTTTAGGGAGATTGTAGATTTTGTCATTTTGTCCCAACTGTATTAGGTGTATGTATGAAAATGTTTAATAATTTGTGGTCCATTTTGTGGTCCCAACTGTGTTGGGTTTATTTTTTAGTTAATCTATGCTTTGAATAAATAATGTCATGCTTATATTGTTATGTGCATGAAAAGAACCCTGTGTTAGCGTTTTGCTTCTTCCTGAAGCATTATTGGTTGTTTTTTTTTTTGTTGGGAAGTTGTTGTGCTTTTATTGTTATGTGCATTTGTACCCCCTGTGTTATGGTTTTGCTTCTTGCTGGAGAATTATTTGTTTTGTGGTTTATTTTATTTATCTGCAGATGTTTAAGGCATATAACATAAATTTTTGGTGGGGTGAAAAATGAGAATGAGTCTGATATGGGAGGAAGGACTGTGAGGGGCAGGGTGTAGAGGGTCAGGGATTGGATGGAGTTGAGTTTGAGAGTGCTGACTGTGATGGGCAGGGGGGTGTGACATTGGGGGATGACGTTCCAATAACTAAAAATGCTAAAAAAAAATCAAAGCGAGATTGGAATTTCATTTCAGTTCAAGAAAATGAACCAAATCCACCTAAAAATGAACCAAATTTCACTAATGTTCCAATAACTGAAAATGGTGAAAATCCAACTTGTAATTTCACTGAAATTCCAATTCAAAACAATTTTGAAAAGATGACTGAAAAGAGAAAAAGAAAGATGTATGAAAGATTTTTTAATGAGTCCTCATCGAAATTTGATGATTTATCTAATGAGGACTATGTGCAAGGTAGTGAGGGGAGTGATAGTGAGGCGCCTAATATGGTTTTAGAAGATATTGAATGTGAATCTGATAATAACATTTTCCTATAAAAAAATCCAACCTAAAAAGACTTGATGACAAAATTGAAATGAGTGATGAAAGACAAAAATAGCCTGAAAGAGTTGAAACTGAAGTTGGAAAAAATGAATGGGCTAGTGACAATGGAAATGAGGATGATTTGGTTAGCTTAGAAGGTAGTGATGAGAATGAAAATGAAAAGCATCCTGTTTTTAAGAGTGAGAATTGAGCTATCCCACTGAGTGCTGGTCTCGAGTGTGTATGAGTGTGTATGTTGGGTAACTTTATGTTTTATGAGTCTTGTGTACTTGTTTTACTTGTGTTGTGGAGATCTTGTTGGTGTATGCTTGACCTTATTATGTTTATATATTCTAGTGCAGTCTGACGTTTGAGAGTTGTTCTTTCATAGTAGATTGTTGTTTATTTGTTATGAAGATCTCATCTTAAAAGTCTTACATTTTGGGGCTATATTTTTTGGGCAGCATTTCTAAGAATTACTATGGGTTTATTGGATTTGTTTGTTTGGGATTGCAAGGATGGTCTATTTTCTTGTTGATTTTGTACCTCATTTTCGCGAGACAATAAATATGGGATGATGGTTTATTTGGATTTTGGTATTTATGCGATTTCATTTCTTCAAAGTTGTCTTGTGCTGTTTTTTAACGACTTCCTATGTTGAGTGTTTTTGTGTTGTTTTAATAAAAATTCTTTCAAGCGGTGCTTTATGCAAAAAATATATTTTTAATAATAATAAAATAACAAGAATGCTACTAAATTTTTGTGATTTAGTGTACTTTTGGAAGTCAAAAAATCACTGTTTATTGTCAAATTATGTCTCTTTCATATTATATTTAATATATGTATATATATATAAATAAATATTATATAGAAAGCCCTAAACCAAAAAAACATACAAATAAGGTGTAAAACAATATGGGCAAATATCAGAATGTTTTGTCCCATCTCGAAAATGGTCCAATAATGAAACCAAACATAGTGCCTCGACCTTATACTAATACACAACTATCATATAATCGATTCATTTTTACAACATAATATATATATATATACACACATTTCTACTAAAAGAACAATAATTGCAAGAATAAAAAACAAACATATTTACTGGAGAAATTAAGATGCATTGCATAGCTAAGGTCCACAAAATGTGGCCTCTTTATTGTTTATTATTATTAGATAAGAACACATTTTATAATATAAAGACTACATTTAATTGTGAGAGTTGAACCGATTTCCGCATATAATTTCACAAGTACATTGACTTTTATTTGAGCCCACATCCACACACTTGATTGGGCATCTCATCTTACTTGCTGGATATTGGCCTATTACCTTCAATATGCAGTCTTGCAGTCCACTCGACCCACATCGACCATCCCTAGGAATTGGGGGTGCTGGGCAATATGGAAATTGTCCTGACCAAAAAATTATCAATATCAGTTCAATGACTTGTTTTGAAAAATAAATAAATAAAAATATTCATGTAAATTACCCATGGATGGAGTGAAAAGAGCTAGCAAGACTGCTGCATCTAGCATCAAGATAATTGAAAAACTCTTCATCTTTTTCTAACTTAAAGAAGATGTGATGAACTATGGTTGAATTTGGTTAAGTTGAGGTTAATGTTTTATAGGTGTTCAAAAATCAAAATTTGACATGTTCTCGTAATCTAATATTATGAAATTGCACATAGTTTCTATTTTTTCGTTTTGTTTGGTAAGAATATTGATTTTACTTACTTGTAGGTTAATATGAATTATTTAAATCACAAGTAAGAAAAACAACAACCTACCTTATATGTATTGTATGGTAAGGGAAGACTTAGGGATTAGAGATTAAGAGTAGATATTTCTTTTAATGCATAATTTATTAATGAAGTGGATTTAAAGAATTATTTTAAGTGATAAGATGTTGTTACCAATTACTTAGAATGAATTAAAATTGAGTAAATCGCAACATTATAATGAGAAAATTAATTCTTAACTTGAGGGACTGGTGCATACGGAATGGGGTAGATATTGAGTTTTTAAAAAATAAAGCTGGAAGATTGATGTCTAGGTTGCGATTGAAAAGAGAGGGAATAGAGAAGTATGGAGAATGAATTTGCCCTAACATCCTAAAGAAGATAAACAAGCAAAAAAATGCTGCAAAAAACTGTTTCATTAGGTGACGTGGTGGGGGAGAGTATGAAATTGACCACTTCTTGAACAAGTATGTGGTTGACTTAAAGAATAAAACATGTAGTTGTGGAATGTTTCAGTTAACAAGTTACCCATGTTGTCATGCTTGTTCAGCAATTGCTTCAAAAAGGGCTAGAATAGATGATTATGTGGATGATTTTTATAAGAAGACAGTTTACTTCAAAGTGTATAATGACATGATAAATGCTGTCCCAGGAGCACAAAATTACATAAAAATCAGTTTTCATCCCCTTAAACCTCCTAAGATTAAAAAAAAGAGGGGTTGACCTAATAAACTTAGGAGAAAGGGTCCTAATGAGCTGCACTCAAACACATTAATGCAAAAAGGATTGACGCAGAGCTGTAGTAAATGCCTTCAAATAGGCCACAATTAGGGAAATTGCAAGAATGAAATACATCCAAAGTCAAAGTTTTTGAAGGTTTGTGTCAGTATTTTAATATGTTATATAATAATTTTAATCTGTTATGTAAAAAATTATTTTTTTGCAGGCAAATGTTGTTGTTCCTGAAGAAATCCCACATGGATCTCAAGCCCCCCCCCCTTAAACCAGGAGCAACAAAATAAAAAGGTAGCGCCAAACATGTTCAATAAATTATGGTCTTTCTGTTTTATCCCTTCATCTTTCTTTTTAAACTCATTTATGATCACAATTTGCCGGCTGCAGCAAAAGTAAAGAGAAAAAGCAGCAATGTAGTACAACCACTTGCACCTACACCAGGCTTTGCAACCCAGGTATGTTCTTCTTTGTTAAAATATTTTTAAACCAACCCAACTGCAACAAATGTTTTTCAAAATCCAAATTTAATGCAGCAACAAGTAGGCTATCAAGGCCCTATACATGCATCTTTGCTGGGAATGATACTCCAAGAATTTCTTCAATACCTGCAACTAAAAAATACAATAAGAGGCCAACTATTCCACAAGTTTTGGACAAGTTGAAAGAATAATAAAAGAGAAGACAACAAGAGTAGTTTAGACTGCATCCGCTTTCAAATTTCACCCACATAAAGGCGTATTTGGAAATCTCAGATCTAGTGTTTGTGTGTTTTGTCTTTATTTGCTTTTTTGGAATGAGGAAGATGACCTTGACATTCTCTATATTTTTGGAGAAAAAAACGTGAGAAACAAGTGGAAGAAGGAGAAAGTGCAATAACATATGAGAAAGTTGCTGCACTTTTATTTGGGGAAAAATGCAGGGGGGTAATTTGTTCTTTACACTAACACGGGGGGGTGTTTTGCACTTAATATCTTTCATTTGATGAAGGAGGGGCAGAATTGTCAAAAACTGACATAAATATGGCCCCCCAACCGCAACATTAGTGCGTGCGCCACACCTTGGACTCGTAGGTGTCCAATTGCTACAATAAAATTTTCATAGGGAGGTAATTTGATATTTTTTATATCACAGTAGGTATCATTCACATTACCCATATAGCACAGGGGGGTGCGCTGCATTTTTCCTTTTAGGATATTAGACCTTATCCATACTCACGCATTTAATTTCATGGATTTAGGATAGCGTACGGATACGGATATTAAAGTTATGTTTTGGTGTATGGGTTGACAAGCCTACTCACCACATTCCTACCAAGTCTTACGTTAGCTGATTTGTTCATAAACATACTTTCTACAACTGCTTTTGTTCACTTATTGTCCAAGTTAGGCTTACTGCATTTTTACCAAGCTCTAAATTTTGGGGGAGGGGGGGGGTTGGGTGATTGTTGAGTTTTGGGGGTCTGTAGCTGTATCTCCAACTTTCAACCAAGTTTAAAATAAGAACCAAGAAGAAACGTGTTTCACAAAATAAGTTCTTATTAATTACTTGTATTACGTTGTTTTGTTGCTTGTTTTTATTCCTTTTTCTCATTTCTCCAAGTGGCACCTACTCAGTTGGAAGGTAGTTGTGTAAAATAAAATGGGCTATTGTTTAATAGCCCAACCCAACAGCCTAAATGGCCCAACTTGAATATGGGCTTCAGCCTAAATGAGATTGCTGGGGAATGATACTCCAACAATTTGTTCAATACCTACAACTAGGAGATACAACAAGAGGCCAACTATTTCACAAGTTTTGGACAAGATGAAAGAAGGACAAAAGAGAAGACAACAAGAGTAGTTTAGATTGCATCGGCCTTCAAATTGCACCCAGATAAAGGTGTAGTTGGAAATCTCAGATCTAGTGATTGTGTGTTTTGTCTTTATTTGCTTTTTCGGAATGAGGAAGATGACCTTGACATTTTCTCCATTTTTGAAGAAAAAAACGTGAGAAATAAGTGGAAGAAGTAGAAATTGCAATAATATATGAGCAAGCTGCTGCACTTTTATTTGGGAAAAAATGCAGGAGGTAATTTTCTCTTTACACCAACACAGGGGGCATTTTGCACTTAATCTCTTTCATTTGATGAAGGAGGGACAGAATTATCTAAAAGATAACATAAATATGGCCCCTCAGCCGCAACATTGGCGCTTGCACCACACCTTGGACTCGCAGGGGCCCAATTGCTACAATAAAATTTTCACAATGAGGTAATTCGATATTTCTTATATCACAGGAGGTATCTGTTGGGTGGTTGTTGAGTTTTGGGGGTCTGCAACTGTATCTCAAGCTTCCAACCAAGTTTCAAATAAGAACCAAGAAGAAGCGTGTTTCACAAAATAAGTTCTTATTAATTACTTGTATTATGTTTTTTTGTTGCTTGTTTTTATTCCCTTTTCTCGTTTCTCCAACTGGCACCTACTCAGTTGAAAGGTAGTTGTGTAAAATAAAATGGGCTCTTGTGTAATAGCCCAACCCAACAGCCTGAATGGCCCAACTTGAATGTGGGCTTTAGACCCCATTCAATTAAGTAGCATCTTATATTATTGTATTGGATCGCCTAATAAGACCGATAGAATTTTAATCAAATCATTGAATATTATTAAATTGACAAAATACTACACTCGATGAAGTTTTGGATATTTTTGTTATACGTATGGTTAGATATCGTATCGGATACACAATCAGCGAGGTTAAAAACGATGCAACTGTCCATCAGACCATGTGATTTTAGATCAGACGACTAGATATGTTCACATATGGAAAGAATTATTACGTGTTTAAGTTTGTAATTAATCAGGATCCCAAATGTTGAGATATCGCAACCAGGAAGTGAATGGGAATCTATGGACATAATTAAGAACAATTTTGGAACTCATTTAGCAACGATTTTTGTTAATCATTTTAGAATCGGATATATTATACATTTAGGAAAGGTTTTAGCTAAATTCATCTTAGGAATGGTCAAATATTTAAAACCATTCCTAAGTTTGATTTTCCCTTCACTTATCATTTGGCGTGAAATTAAAATTTTTGGAACTGATTTTGGAACGGTCAAAATAAATTGACCGTTCCTAAATTTTGAGTTTTTCTTCTTTTTTTATTTAGAATATTGTAATGTATTTAGGAACGATATTCTTTTCTAAAGTCCGTTGAAAGTTGAAACGGTGTTTGGAACAATTTTTTGATTTTGGGACCATTCCCAAACAGGAAATTATGTTCTTTATCTTAAAAAATAATTTTATTTGTGTGAGAATATTATTTTGCAAATTGTCCATAAAATTTGCTCCAAAAACCATTCCAATTTGTGGCGGATTTTTGAACAATTTTTGAAACACATTACTTAAGTAAAACTCCTAATTTGGAAAGATTTTTGGCATAATTGATTAAGTTTGTACTCAAACCGTTCCAAATTGTACCACATTTCAGAATACGTTTTCTAACTGTTATCTTTTGTACATTCATTGTCACACATATAGGAACAGTCATTGAAACCATCCCTAATTCTAAAAATGTTTTTCAAACAGAGTTCCAAATATTAACCATTAGTATTTTGGAGCGGTCTTTGGAACGGATTTTGTAATTGTTAGTTTGGAAACCATTCCACAATTATAACCCAATAAAAATATAAATCATGACATCATCTATCAATATTCGTTCCTCATGTATTCCAAAGCCCGTTCCAATATGGAATGGGATTTGGAACGGTTGCCTTGTCGTGCCGAATTCTGCCTTTTTTTGTAGTGGTATATAGAAATGAGAATGGTACCATAAAAAATAAAAAATCAGGGAAGACCTTCAATACGGAAGGAAAAATCTATATGTTTTCATTCAAAGGGAAAAATGATCAATAATTAGGCATAAGGACCAAAACTGTTAATATTTTAAAGAGTTTAAGGACTAAAATAATATTTTCAAACAACAGGGGGAAAATTGAAAAAGAAACCGTGGCTTACCTTTAGTGCAATTTTACGGCGGCTTTACGGAGGGGAACGACAGCAGGGAGATGAAGAGTCGATCCGGCTGAAAGAGTGAGGGAGAGAAAGGGAAGAGGAAAGGAAAAAATCTACTAAGTGTTGTATATATATATTGATTTTTGGAATGATTTTGGAACGGACATTTTTAAAGAAATCGTTCCAAATAACCAAGACGACGTCGTTTCAGTTGACGAGCATTTTTAACAATAATTGTTCCTATTTTAAAGTCGTTCCTAAAAATCGTTCCTAAAAACAAAAATGATGTTGTTTAGTCCAAAAACGATGTCGTTTTTTAGCATTTTAAAAGAATCATTTATACTTTTTAAAAAAATTGTTCCTAATTGTGTCTCAAAATTATTTCTAAAAAATCAGCAAAATAATAAATATAGAAAAAACTGTCCCGGACATACTAATTGATTAGAAAAAAGAAGACCATAAATTAATTTAGGCCATTGTTAACATATAATTCTTTGAATTAAATTACATATTCAGAAGATCAAGTATATTTGTATATATAAGTTTGTTAGTCTTACATAGATATAAGTAGCATCTTATACTGTTAATATTTTAAAAAGTTTAAGGACTAAAATAAAATTTCAATATGTTTAGCGACTGAAAATGAATTAGCAACAATATATGAGGACCAAAACAATAATTATCTCAAAAGAATAAGTAGCAATGTTTGGGGAGCAAAAGTGTAATTCTCCTGTCTTTTGTATAATTGTAATACTGATATAAGAAAGGGTAAATTATAACCACTTCTCTTAATATTTGGCATAATTATAAATATATTGTCATTGTTTGAAAAATTATAAATACCCCTTGATTTTAACAGGCATATAACAACGAGTCCATTCCATTAGCCTTTTTTAGGTTCCCATCCAGTTTTTTGTGCTGAATCAACAAAAATATCCTGGAGTACTAGTAATTCACCCGATAAAAAAATACAAAAAAGAGTATTATATCCTTAAAAGGAAATACATGTAAACTACATTTTGAATAATTAAACAACTAAAAAAAATAAATGTTCAGACATAAAAAGACATGTTGCAATTAAGGAAGAGAAAGTCTTGCGACTCATAAGCTTCTGGTCTTGAATTGATATAAAACAGATGCAGAAACCATAAGAAAATGTATTTAGTATGCCCACTACAGCAGAAACTGTAATTATGAGAAAACATATATGACATCTCACAAACTGTAATTATGAGAAAATATATATGACATCTCACATGTATGTGTAACTTAGAATTTTATTCTCTTCTTCAGAATATGTGAATGAGGCACTACTTTACCATACAAAATTAATTTTAAACAACTAAAGATAAAGAAAACAAAAGCCATGCAAGCATGCACGCATGCTGCTTGTTGCTTATTCATATGTAGTAAGTAGTAGGGTATGTAATAGGAGCAGAATGAACTGGAGAAGCATGCTCCATCAACAGGACTTGAAATGACAATTACACCGTCAAATTGATAAATCCGTTGAGGGTTATGTTTAGAAAGATCCCTGATGTGGTGTTAACCACAGTGCCGACAGTTTGGAGGGTCGAGGTAAGTACGCCGGTGGTGGTGGAAAGCACAGGGCAGATGGTGGCGTTCAATGGAAGTTGAACAGTGACAACACAAGGAATTCTGCGCAAGCCAAGTAGGAGCCCAAGTATACGAGGAACGGTAATGTTGAACGATCCGGTGGTATTGGTGGTGGATTGGCCGACGGTGGTGCTGACACCCAGAAGATTGGTGCAATTCAGCTTAACAACAGTCCCATTAACGCCTTGGCCAGGGCAGTTTCCAGTGGATGTGCAACAAAGTCAGCCATTGACAACCAGGCCGGGCAAGAGCTGGCTCTGGCCGTGGCCGCGGGTGGTGAAGAGGAGGAGAGCCACGATGAAAAGGGTGGAAATGCAAGTAGAAGCCATTCGGAGCTTTGAGGTTTATGTGTTGTAGTACTTCTTTACTTCTCTACTTTGTTGTGTTTGAATGCAAGGATTGAAGTCCTATTTATACAATTTTATCGAGTTTCTAGCTCAGATTAAATTTAACTAAATATGAACCAATCACAGAAAAAATGTACCATGATTGAAATTTTTTTTTTCCATGCAGAAATATTTTTAGCAAGTTGAAGTAGGAGTTGGAGTTTGGGTTGCTCTATGTGTACTACTCCTTTATTACAGTACATGTCAACTTGCTTGTTCTTGTTGAATAGTATTTTATAGATGTTCTGATATATCTACAAAATCTAGGGATAGATACAATTAAGAGCTCAGACATAATGAATTAGGGAATTCTGAAAGTTTTACATTTTACAAGACTTTTGCAATTATGAAGTTTAATTATCTTTAATTAATTAGATTAAATATGGCAATGGAAATATCGTTAATATTTTATTTTAATTTATAATATCATAGTTAATATATAAAACTCACAAGGTAGTGGAATTATGTAATTTTTTTTTTGTCACATTCGAGTTTGAATTGCTTTTATGCCCTTTTCTTTCTTTAAACATATTGGTAGAAAATATCTGACGATTAAGATATAAAAATAAATTAAATTATTCGATATTTAATTGAAATTAATTGACAAAGCTATTAAAATTTGAAATAGATATATTTGACTTGGTTCCATAATTGGGAACATTCTACTTGCAGCTTTTCTCGCATACTGCGCAATGCTTGGTCATTCTTCAGTTATTGACATGTTTTTGTCCTGTTGATACATAACAATACTTTTAGAAGCACAAATAAGATCTAAACATTTATGTAGAAAAACATAATGATAAATATGTATTAAAATAAATTTTAATACATATTTAATCTTTGGAAAAAATGTAATTTAAGTCCAGTAATTTAGGAAGGGTAGCCTTTTTGTCATGTAATTTTATAAATTTGATAATTTTAGGAACTTTTTAGTAAATTTTGGACCAAAAAATTATATGTGACTTGTACATGACTCAATTAAATTAAAATATTTTAGTCCTCCAATTCAATTTTGTACAAGACTAAAATTACCAACTTCCATATTACAGGACTAAACACTACAAGAAAATGACTCAATGACTACAAAAGATTTATTACTAGAATCGACGTCGAACTTATTAGCAATTTTTTCAGCCAAATTAGACAAAAAAAGAATAAAAATTGCTAAACTTTTAAAATTATAGGACTAAATTATAAAAATTAATTCGTGCTTTGATTTTGGTTGATCAGAACTCGAATTTCACATTATTTCAAATTTATTGTTTGACTTTTTTTGGAATATTATATTTTTAGTCATCAAACAATACCATTTATTTATTTTTATCCTTAAATATAAGCTCGTTCTAATATTGATCCTCAAACATACACTTTTTGTACATTTTTTGTCCCTGACCTCTACTTTTTTGTCAAAATTGGCAGAATGAGCCACGTGTGACTCACGTGAGGTGGATGGGAGGCTCAAGATAATAGCCAAGACTAGGTATTCACTTCACTTATACACAAAAATTTTTGCTTTTTTTCTCACCCAATTCCAAATCCCTAGCCCGATTCTCTTTCTCCTTCGATCGAATCCTCGATATTGATTAAAATTTTGTGGTTGTCTACACTCATTTTGGTGCTTTTTTCTTATCTCCGAGAGAAAAGAATATTAAGAAAGTATATATACTACAAAAAAAAATGGGATTTGAAGCCGATTTAGGAATGACATTTTATTTATAACATTGTCTTTTGTTGACTGATGAAGATGGATAAACCTAAATAGTTCTACTGGCAAAATTCACTTGATGGGGCTAAACAAGTTTAAAGACATGCGTATTCTGTTTGTATGTGGTTACAAAGGAACTATACATTTTTAAGTAATTATTATTTATTGGAAATATTGTCCTTAATTTGTTTTCAATTTCTAATGATTATGTAATTGTAATTTAATATGAAATATTACCTTCATATTGTATTATTGACATTATTTGAAAATAATATTATTATCGGGAATATTAGCTTAATTTTTGTGATTATAGAAATTTTTATGTAAATAATGTATTGGGAATATTAGCCTAATCTTTGTGATTATTGATATTGTTATGTAAATAATATTATTATTGGGAATATTGGTCTAATTTTTGTGATTATTGACATTATCATCTAAAAATGTTACTATTGGGAGTATTTGTCTAATTTTTGTGATTATTTACATTATTATTATTATTTAAAAAATAATGACAAAAATCAAGATTGTATTTGGGTGAATTTAGTTGTTTTCTAATTAACTCTTAACATTATTGCCTCAATTATAATGGCAGTTTTCATGTCTGCAACTCAAGAACTACAAACTTATGAACTATATGCAACTAGAACAATAATACACGCAGTCCATACGTCAATAGCAGCATCTGTAGTGCAGTTGCATTATAAAATCAGTACTGTCCGAGCAAAATTAATGGTTGTTTTAACATACTACCTAATGATGTTCGCATCATTTTGTAGATTAGCCAGGTTCTCGATATAACTAGCGAACCAGAGCGAGCTTGATGAGGGTACAACCCTAAATTATTACAAAAGGATAATTTTGTCCCTGAGACTGCACAAAATTACAAGTTTACCGGAAGGATACGCTGACTTTTGATCGGGTCGGATAGCAACCTACCCGACAACCCGAGACACGTGGAAGACGCACAGTGGACCGCCAGACACCCAGCTTCTCTCTATAAATACTCCATAATCAGTGTAGTAATGATACGTTGACTTCACTACTTTTTAGTTTCTGGTCACTTCAGCTATCCTGCTCGCTAAGCAACCTACTTTTCACGACCTCAGAACCAAACACTAACTTAAGCATCGGAGAGACTTAGATGGGGGCCACCCCAGCAAGCCTACGATATGCTTCTTTTCTCAGAGCCCAATCACTAGTCTGGGAGTGGTAGCGAGCTCGAACCACTTGGAGGACCAGCTCGCCCGACCAAGGAGGTCTCGTGGATTTCGACCCGGATCAGTTGGCGTCGTCTGTGGGAATCCTGAGAATAATTCCTTTGATTTGGTCTTGAGGTGGTTGAAGGACTCGGATACCCTGCAGGAGAATTCGCCATGTCCGAATTATCAAGGCACGAGCAAGAGGGAAGGTTGCATGTAACGAACGAAGAAAACCAACAGATGATTGAGATAACAAGTAGGAATGTTATGGTGGAGCATGAAAGGAGACTGGTTTCATCGGCTGTTGGGAGTCCATCAAAGAGAAGGCTGATGGGAGAGCAGAGGAAAGCAATCGCGGATAATCACGTGGATGGAACTGATCGCATGAGGAGGAATATGGAACATATTCCAGGAACCAGCCGAGTAAGAGAGAGATTAGTCATCGCATCTAGCAACATCAGGATGAGGGAACCAGCAATCTCTAGAGCTGAAGTGCAAAGCGTTGGAAACCAGATAGAAAAATTGAAGCAACAGATAGATGACTTGAAGAAGCGAGGCGACCTGGTGAAGTAGAATAGGAACTCGCCTTTCGCCAACAAAAGTTTGACCAAAGTCGTGGGTCCAAATTTTTTATTACCCGACCTACCCAAATACGCGGGCCGAAGGACTCAAGGGAGCACATCTCGACTTTCGAATTGGTAATGAATTTATACGGGCAAACGGATTCTATTAATGCAAAGTTGTTTGTGACTACTTTGACAGGGAAGGCACAAGAATGGTTTATCAGCTTGCCGAGTGGAACCATTGGATCATATGGGCAACTGGTACAGAAGTTCGCACTTCACTTCGCCAGCAAAAGGAAGTCAAAAAGATCAGCAACCCACTTGTTCACGATCCGACAAGGAAGCGACAAATCCCTTAAAAATTTTATAGGGAGATTTAATAATGAGACTTTAGAGGTGCAGGATTTGCGGATCGATATGATGACGAGCATATTGATACATGGATTGCAGAAGGGACCGTTCGCATCAGCGTTAGCAAGAGATCCTCCTGAAAATATAGAATAATTAATACACTTAGCCCGTAAGTATATCGATGAGGGGGAAATGAATGCGATCAAGGACAAAGAATGGGAAGGAGGTCGAGATCGAGATAAGCAAAGGCGAGATGAAGAAAAACCAGCCCAACTGAAATACCACAAGTACACGCTGTTGATCAGCTCCAGAGAACAAGCGATGATGATGGTTGAAGCGATCGGTCTGCTGCGATGGCTAGAACATCAGGAGGAAAGGATCCCAAGGAATACTGCAAGTTCCACAGAGAAAAGAGGACACGACACGGAGGATTATTACCAGTTGAAGGACGAGATTGAAAGATTAATCTGGCAAGGGTATTTCAGAGAGATCGTGTACGAGGGAGGAAGTCGAGATCGAAGATCTCCAAGTAGATCGCGAGCTGGGTCATCAAGTAAGGAGAAATTGGAGCTTGATAAAACAATGGGAGGACGACGCTTTCGGTGAAGAGGGTATCAACCCGGAAATGTGGGTACACCTGTATCTCTATTATTTTCATTGCAGATGTTAGTTTTTGCAGGCATATTATTACTTTGTTTACATTATAAATTATGAAATTATGTGTAATAACTGCAATATTTTGGAGTATTTGCATTTGTGTGAGTGTTTGCATGAAATAAATAGCCCTTTTGGGCTTACATTACAATGAAATACTATGCGACCTGTAAAAGGTGTGACCCGGTGTCTGAAAAAGACTCAACAAATGCAACTTGAGAAAGGCGAAATCATGTGTCTGAAAAAGACCATTGAACCCGACCTGAAAAAGGTGCGATCAGGCGTTGGAAAAAGACCACTAAAATGCGATCTGAGAAAGATGCAACCCAGTGTCTGAGAAAAACTTCGACTTGCAAAAGGTGAAATCATGCGTCTGTAAAAGACCACAACAAACACGACCTGTAAAAGGTGCGACCCAATGTCTGAAAAAGGTGCGATTCGATGTCTGAAAAAGACTGACCTGAAAAAGGTGCGATTCGATGTCTGAAAAAGACTTGCAACCTGAAAAAGGTGCAAATTCTGTAAAAGACTAACCTGAAAAATGTCGAGGTGCGTCTCAAAAAGACGACGATAGTACGCGATACCTTTTCTGCAAAAGGTTGCGACCTGAAAAAGGTGTTATCATGCAAGGGTGTTCTACTTGAA
The DNA here is from genome assembly GCF_000512975.1 of Sesamum indicum. Taxonomy (NCBI): domain Eukaryota; kingdom Viridiplantae; phylum Streptophyta; class Magnoliopsida; order Lamiales; family Pedaliaceae; genus Sesamum; species Sesamum indicum. The sequence goes on from NC_026151.1 coordinate 2,231,177, forward strand.
AAAGATATTTAGCCAATTATTTTTCCCTTGGGATGGATTACATTCAAGGCAATGCTTCTTATTTTATTTGTTCAATGAAATTCTTTAAAGTGCATATATCAAAGGAAATTTCTTGTGAAGAAAGAAGTTCATTGATCTGAGAAGTGATTTACAAATTCTGGTAACATAAGACGATCTACATGGAAAGTCAAAAATTACAAAAAGTACACAAGCATATTCATCAGCTTGATCTTCGTCCATCTTCTCGATCTCATCTACGAGAACCGCAAACTCGTCTTCATGTTTCAATGGGGGTTCTTCAGGAAATTCTGCAAGATTGCCATCTAGGGTTAGGTCGATCCAATTTGTGTCAAAGTCTTCTGCAAATCCTTTCAATTTTCTACTCTGAGATGTGCAGCGATCAAAGCCTTACATCAGGTAATCTACCGATTTTAATCACCACAGCGACCTTAAATGCAGTGGACTTCAGGAAATCGCGAGCACCCTGCAATCGACTGTTCAACAGAAGCAGCCTATGGTCATCGGATGCCAGATATTGTTCACGACCTTGGTTGCGAGCCATTTCAATTTGCTTTTGATAGTCATCTAAAAACATACTACTCTCGACTAGCTACTCGACCTGTAGAGAAACTTTCAGCTTTGGCCGATTCAACGCTGGCTACGACTTTTGACTGGAGTTGTCTTAGTTGGACGAGCTGAGCCTTTTGCACCTCGAGCTCGCCTTTTTCCTTCTCGTAGGCCATGAGTTGGGAATTCTTTTTCTTCGAGTAGCTTGTCGGCAGCTAGCTTCTCATGGCGCTAGTGTGTACATTTTAGTGACAGTTGATGGCTAAAAGCTTCGACCTACATAAACATTGAAGATTAATTAACCAATGTAGGAGGTTATGCTACCTGTACACTAAGAGAATGTTACTTGAGAAACAGAGTGAGCCAAATTTTGTTCCACGCGAATGTGAGATAGAGGAGTCAGCAAGCCTTGGTCGCTAGGTAGAAAGGACGACTTGTATAATTCCCATGAGTCCTGGCCTGCATAGGTCTTCAACACAGAACTTTGGACAGATATAGTCCAGTCAGGTATTAGCTTTTCTCCCTCCATCTCCGTAGATTTGAAAGAAGGGGACAAGAGCTCTATCTGGGATTCCTTCCACCGAAATTTGAGCTCGTCAACAACATTCAAGTTTTCTGCCTCCTCTACGATTGAGGCAACTGCCTTTGCTTTCTTCTGAGGCGTGGGGCTAAATAGCGGGGTCGGATGCTTTCTCTTGGATGATGCCGTGACCTCCTTACCCTTGGATTTTTATCCTTAGATTTTTTCCTAACAAGCGGTTTAAGGTCAGATTCCTCGTGAGATCTCTCAGCCAAGGAATGTCCAGCTGCGGGGTCTCTACTTCCACTAGCGATCTCAATGGAGTAGTGTCGCGTGGACTGGGGGATCTTCTTCTCGGTGACCTGAGAGTCTCTTCAGGAACAACATGGGGAGATGAGTCAGATCGGGTAGGAGTAGTCATCTATTTAGCCTTTTTGGCACGAATTCTTCTAATAATTCGAGCGTCTATGACGATAGAGGCTGAAAGAAAACAAATTTAGTCACCATCACATATGAATATATTACAAGTGGAATGAGGAAAAGGATTGATCACCTAAAGAACCCTGAGTTTGAACGGGTGCCGGACTGAGACCAGCGAGCTTCAAGGTATTCTCCGTCAAGAGTAGATTGGCCTTGTATTGATACCGGGTGAGATTACCAATCAGATCATCATCTAACCCTACACCGTGGATTTTGTGGTCGGATTTGGGTGTGCACCAGTCATAAAGAAAGGGCTAGACTTGGTTTGGGGGAGGTCGAAGAAAAAAGAATTTTTCTTTCCAAGTACCCACGTTTGATTTCAAATTTGAAACGAAGACACAATGTGGTTTAGCGGTGAGATAGAAAAAACCCTGGACTTATAAAAAGACCAGAAATTATCAAAGTCTGGTTCGAGTCCTAAGTGCTCCATTATTATAATAAAGGCAAGTATATGCATATGGAATTCGGAGCTAATTGCATCGGACATATTCCAACCTACACAATATTCGAGTAATAGATCACAGAAGTGGAAAACGAGGACCTGCGTCTAAATGAACAGTAGAAATCGGACAACTACCTTGCAGAGGTTGAAGAAGAAGAAGGAAGAATAATTTCAAAATTCGGGGGAATATGATACTTATGCCTAATTATATCTACTGTCAAGCGTAGAGTACTTTTATAGTAAGCCAGGGTTTGTTTATTAATTTATCTTCATATTGTTTAAGGGTCAAGACTGGGGTCGCTACATCTGGTTCACTTCTATGTACCTTAGGAGAACCGATCCGTTTTTTTTGAGCTAAGGGCATATGGGAGGTTGCGGATAGACTGTTAGATGACCTACTGGAAGAACTATCAGATGAACTAAAACTACTTGACTTAGAATCTGAAGACATAATTGAAAAGAGGAGGTCGCAAAGAAGTACCTGGGTTTGAACTCAAGCAGATCAGATCGCTGGTAGAGGGAAGAGGTCGCACTCAGAGAGGTTGAGATCGCGAGTGAAGGGCGAATTTATAGTCAAACTCCTCTCTATTTATAGGGGTAAACGCATGGAGATTCGCACCAAGATCAACGATCGAATGTTGAGGTAGCATGGATGATCTAAAGGCTGAGACCGAGAGTCTCTTCAACTTCCCTTAGTGTCTTCTGCACACTAAGAAAAGTAGGGGAGTAATGACGTGGGTAAAATCCTAAATTATCACAGAAGGATCATTTTGCCCCTGAGACTGAGAAAATTACAAGTTTACCGACAGGATCCGAGCCATTTTGATCGGGTCGGGTCTCTATTCGAGATACGTGGAAGACGCACAATGGACCAACCAGACCCCAGCTTCTCTCTATAAATACTCCATAGTCAGTGTAGTAATGATACGTTCACTTCACCACTTTTTACTTTCTGGTCGCTTCAGCTCTTCAGTGCGCTACCTACTTTTACGACCTCAGAACCAAACACTGACTTAAGCATCGAAAGATTTTAGTTGGGGCCACCCCAGCAAATGTAACGATTTCTTTCTTTTCTCAGGGCCTAGTCACTAGTCTGGGAGAGGTAGCGATCTCGAACCACTTGGAGGACCAACTCGCCCGACAAAGGAGGTCGCGTGGATTTCGACCAGGATCAGAGCTGAGTGCATGTAGGCGCTGAAAATACTCCCTGGAAGCAAGCAACCCTTTTGCTGCTTGACCTGTTGTCAAGATACGGGACATTTGGTACAACGTTTGCTCTCAAAGATGGTCAGCCTGCGCCAAGAATGTGTTGGGAATCTAGTTTATTATTGGTATTATTTGAAAATAATATTATTATTGGGGATATTAGCTTAATTTTTGTGATTATAGACATTGTTATGTAAATAATGCATTGGGAATATTAGCCTAATTTTTGTGATTATTGATATTGTTATGTAAATAATATTATTATTGGGAATATTGGGCTAATTTTTGCGATTATTGACATTATTATGTAAAAATATTATTATTAAGAATATTGGTCTAATTTTGTGATTATTTATATTATTATTATTTAAATAATATTATTATTGGAATTATATATTGGTTTGAATTTTTGTGATATTTACGTTACGATGTAAAAATATTATTATTGGAAATACGGGTCTAATTTTGTTATTATTTAAATTATCATTTAAATAATATTGTTATTGGGATTATATATTGGTCTAATTTTTGTGATTGTTTACATTATGATGAAAATATTATTTTATTGGGAATATTGGGCTAATGTCATGTAAGAAATAATATTGGGCTAATTATACAATAAATTGCACATCTATAAAATAAATTTCACAAAACAATTGAGCAATACACACAAGAATTGCATAAATTATAGAATTATACGGTAAATTGCACAAATAACTACACTATACAATTACTAAATTACACAATAATAATTGCATAAATTACTCAACTATACAATTAATTTTGAGAAATTACACAAATTTTTATAATTCCATAAAAATAACATAAAAAAAAATTCTACTATTGTAGAAATTCTTACACAACTATATATTTCTATGATTACAGAAATTACATAAAATAAAAATTTTTACAGAAATTTTTTAAAAATCTTAAACATAATATAGAAATTTTTTATAAATCACCAAAAATTTACAGAAATTTTTTAAAATTACCACAAATTTGCAGAAAATTTTCAAAATTACCCAAAATTTACACAAAAATTTTAAAATTACCAAAAAATCACAGAAAATTATTAAAATTATAAAAAAATATGGGGTTTTTAAAATTTCATAAATGTATAAAATTTTTTAAAAAATACAGCAAAATGAAAAAAAAAATTAAATTGCCGAAAAATTTTGAAAATGTTTTCTTTTACATGATGTATTGAAAATATAGAAAAATTATATAAATTACCCAAAATTTTTAGAAAAATACTTTCTGAAAATATTTTTTGAAATATATTTAGAAAATATTTTCAAAATATTTTTCCCAAAACATCCGTTCAAAAAATTTTCAAAGATGGGGTTAAGTATTTAACGAAAATGGGGGGAAATGCGATAAAGATGGGAGAAAAAAGGGAAGAAAAAAGAGGGAGCAAAAAAGAAGAAAAATGGGGGGGAGGGGGGGTCACAAAAACAGGGGGAAAATGGAAAAAGAAACCGTGGGTTACCTCTAGTGGGGTTTTACGGAGGCTTTACGGAGGGGAACGGCGGCAGGGAGATGAAGAGTCGATCCGGCTGAGAGAGTGAGGGAGAGAAAGGGGAGGAGGAAAGAAAAAACTCTACTAAGTATTGTATATATATATATATATATATTGATTTTTGGAATAGGCATTTTTAAAAAAAAACCGTTGCAAAAATCGTTCCAAATAACCAAGACGACGTCGTTTCAGCTAACAATAACTGTTCCAATTTTAAAGTCGTTCCTAAAACTCGTTCCTAAAAACAAAAATGATGTCGCTTAGTCCAAAAACGACGTCATATTTTAACATTTTTAAAGAAATCATTTCTATTTTTTAAAAAATTTGTTCTAATTGCGTCTCAAAATTATTTTCTAAAAAATCAAAAAAATTAATAAACATAGAAAAAACTGTCCCAGACATGTGAATGATCAGAAAAAAGTAGACATAAATTAATTAAGGCCATTAGTAACATATAATTCTTTGAATTAAATTGATACATGTTCAGAGCATCAAGCATATTTGTATATATAAGTTTGTTAGTCTTACAAAAATGTAAGTAGCATCTTATATTATGGTATTGGATCGCCTAATCAGACCGTTAGAATTTTAATCAGATCGTTGAATATTATTAAATTGACAAAATACTAGACTCCATGAAGTTTTGGATATTTTTGTTATACGTATGCTAAGATATTGTATCTGATACACAATCAACGATGTTAAAAACGATGCAACTGGCCATCAGACCATGTGATTTTAGATCAGACGACTAGATATGTTCACATATGGAAAGAATTGTTACGTGTTTAAAGTTTGGAATTAATCAGGATCCCAAATGTTGAGATATCATAACCAGGAAGTGAATGGGAATCTATGGACATATTTAAGAACAATTTTGGAACTCATTTAGGAATGATTTTTGTTAATCATTTTAGGAACTGATATATTATACATTTAGGAACGGTTTTAGTTAAATTCATCTTAGGAATAGTCAAATATTTAAAACCATTTCTAAGTTTGATTTTCCCTTCACTTATCATTTGGCGTGAAATTAAAATTTTTGGAACTGATTTTGGAACGGTCAAAATAAATTGACCGTTCCTCAATTTTGATTTTTTCTTCCTTTTTTATTTAGAATATTGTAATGTATTTAGGAACGATTTTTTTTTTAAAGTCCGTTCAAAATTGAAACGGTGTTTGGAACAATTTTTTTATTTTTGGACCATTCCCAAACAGGAAAATATGTTTTTTATATTAAAAAATAATTTTATTTGTGTGAGAGCATTATTTTGCAAATTGTCCATAAAATTTGCTCCAAAAACCGTTCCAACTTGTGGTGGATTTTGGAACGATTCTTGAAACACATTACTTCTTAAGTAAAACTCATAATTTGAAAAGATTTTTGGCATAATTAATTAAGTGTGTACTCAAACCGTTCCAAATTGTACCACATTTCAGAATACGTTTTCTAACTGTTATCTTTTGGACATTCATTGTCACACATATAGGAACAGTCATTGAAACCGTCCCTAATTCTAAAAATATTTTCCAAACAGAGTCCCAAATATTAACCATTAGTATTTTGGAGTAGTCTTTGGAACGGACTTTGTAATTGTTAGTTTGAAAACCACTCCACAATTATAATCCAATAAAAATATAAATCATACGTCATCTATCAATATTCGTTCATCATGTATTCCAAAGCCCATTCCATACTGGAATGGGATTTGGAACTGTTGCCTTGCCGTGCCAAATCCCACCTTTTTGGTAGTGGTATATAGAAATAAGTACGGTAGCATAAAAGATAAAAATTCAGGGATGACCTTCAATATAGAAGAAAAGATCTATATGTTTTCATTCAAAGGGAAAAATGATCAATAATTAGGCCTAAGGACCGAAACTGTTAATATTTTAAAAAGATTAAGGACTAAAATAAAATTTCAATATGTTTAGCGATTGAAAATGAATTAGTAACAATATATGAGGACCAAAACAGTAATTATCCCAAAAGCATAAGTAGCAATGTTTGGGGAGCAAAAGTGTAATTCTCCTGACCTTTTTATAATTGTAATACTGATATAAGAAAGGGTAAATTATAACCACTTCTCTTTATGTTTGGCATAATTATAAATATATTGTCATTGTATGAAAAATTATAAATACCCCTTGATTTTAACAAGCATCTAACAACGAGTCAATTCCATTAGCCTTTTTTAGGTTCCCATCCAGTTTTTTGTGCTGAATCAACAAAAATATCCTGGGGTACTAGTAATTCACCCGATAAAAAAATACAAAAAATAGTATTATATCCTTAACAGCAAATATATGTAAACAACATTTTAAATAATTAAACAACTAAAAAAAATAAATGTTCAGACATAAAAGACACGTTGCAATTAAGGAAGAGAAAGTTTTGCGACTCATAAGCTTCTAGTCTTGAATTGATATAAAACAGATGCGGGAACCATAAGAAAATGTATTTAGAATGCCCACTACAGCAGAAACTGTAATTATGAGAAAACATATATGACATCTCACAAACTGTAATTATGAGAAAATATATATGACATCTCACATGTATGTGTAACTTAGAATTTTATTCTCTTCACCAGAATATGTGAATGAGGCACTACTTTACCATACAAAATTAATTTTAAACAACTAAAGATAAAGGAAACAAAAGCCATACAAGCATGTTGCTTGTTGCTTATTCATATTTAGTAAGTAGTAGGGTACGTAATAGGAGCAGAATGAACTGGAGAAGCATGCTCCATCAACAGGACTTGAAATGAAAATTACACTGTCAAATTGATAAATCCGTTGAAGGTTCTGTTTAGAAGGATCCCTGATGTGGTGTTAACCACAGTGCCGACAGTTCGAAGGGTCGAGGTAAGTACGCCGGTGGTGGTGGAAGGCACAGGGCAGATGGTGGCGTTCAACGGAAGTTGAACAGTGACAACACAAAGAATTCTGGGCAAGCCGAGTAGGACCCCAAGTATACGAGGAATAGTAATGTTGAACGATCTGGTGGTATTGGTGGTGGATTTGCCGACGGTGGTGCTGACACCTAGAAGATTAGTGCATTCAACTTAACAACAGTCCCATTAACACCTTGGCCAGGGCAGTTTCAAAGTGGATGTGCAACAAAGTTGGCCATTGATAACCAGGCCAGGCAAGAGCTGGCCCTGGCCGTGGCTGCGGTTGGTGAAGAGGAGGAGAGCCACGATGAGAAGGGCGGAAGTGCAAGTAGAAGCCATTGGAGCTTTGAGGTTTATGTATTGTACTACTTCCTTACTTCTCTACTTTGTTGTGTTTCAATGCAATGATTGAAGTCCTATTTATACAATTTTATCGAGCTTTTAGCTCAGATTAAATTTAACTAAATATGAACCAATCACATAAAAAGTTGGGAATTCTTTTCTTCGAGTAGCTTGTCGGCAGCTAGCTTCTCATGGCACCAGTGTGTACATTTTAGTGACAGTTGATGGCTAAAAGCTTCGACCTACATAAACATTGAAGATTAATTAACCAATGTAGGAGGTTATGCGACCTGTACACTAAGAGAATGTTACATGAGAAATAGAGTGAGCCAAATTTTGTTCCACGCGAATGTGAGATAGAGGAGTTAGCATGCCTTGGTCGCGAGGTAGAAAGGAAGACTTGAATAATTTCCACGAGTCCTGGCCTGCAAGGGTCTTCAACACAGAGCTTTTGGCAGATACAGGCCAGTCGGGTGTTAGCTTTAATCCCTCCATCTCAGTAGATTTGAAAGAAGGGGACAAGAGCTCTATTTGGGCTTCCTTCCACCGAAATTTGAGCTCGTCAACCAGATTCAAGTTTTCTGCCTCCTCTATGGTTGAGGCAACTGCATTTGCTATCTTCTGAGGCTTGAGGCTAGTTAGTGGGGTCGGATGCTTTCTCTTGGATGATGCCGCGACCTCCTTACCCTTGGATTTTTTTTATCCTTAGATTTTTTCCTAACAAGTGGTTCAAGGTCAGATTCCTCGGGATATCTCTCAGCCAAGGAATGTCCAGCTGCGGGGTCGCTACTTCCACTAGCGATCTCAATGGGAGTAGTGTCGCGTGGACTGGGGAATCTTCTTCTCGTCGACCTGGGAGTCTCTTTAGGAACAACATGGGGAGATGAGTCGATCGGGTAGGAGTAGTCGTCTGTTTAGCCTTTTTGGCATGAATTCTTCTGATAATTCTAGCATCCATCACGATAGAGGCTGAAAGAAAATAAATTTAGTCACCATCACATATGAATATATTACAATTATAATGAGAAAAAGAATTGATCACCTAAAGAACCCTGAGTTTTAACGGGTGTCGGACTGAGACCAGCGAGCTTAAGGATATTCTCCGTCAAGAGTAGATTGGCCTTGTATTGATACTGGGTGAGATTACCAATCAGATCATCATCTAACCCTATACCGTGGATTTTGTGGCCGGGTTTGGTGGTGTGCCAGTTACAAAGAAAGGGCCAGACTTGGTTTGGGGGAGGTCGAAGAAAAAAGAATTTATCTTTCGAAGAAGCCACGTTTGATTTCAAATTTCAAACTAAGGCACAATGTGGTTTCGCAGTGAGATAGAAAAAACCCTGGTTGCCCGACCTCTTCGAGGTCATGCACTTATAAAGAGACCAAAAATTATGGAAGTCTGGTTCGAGTCCTAAGTGCTCCATTATTATAATAAATGCAAGTATATAACGTATGGAATTTGGAGCTAATTGCATCGGACATATTTCCAACCAAGATAATATTCGAGTAACAGATCACGGAAGTAGAAAATGAAGACCTGCGTCTAAATGAACCGTAGAAATCAGACAACTACCTAAGGAGAAGAAGAAGGAAGAATAATTTCAAAATTCGGGGGAATATGATACTTATTGCCTAATTGTATCTACTGTCAAATGTAAAATACTTACTATAGTAAGCCAGGGTTTGTTGGTTAATTTATCTTCATATTGATCAAGGGTCAAGACTGGGGTCACTACGCCTGGTTCACTTCTATCTACCCTAGGAGAACCGACCTATTTTTTATGAGCTAAGGGCATATGGGAGGTCGCAGATAGACTGTTAGATGATCTACTGGAAGAACTATCAGATGAATTAAAACTACTTGACTTAGAATCTGAAGACATGATTGAAAAGAGGGGGTCGCAAAGAAGTACCTGGGTTTGAACTCAAGCAGATCAGATCGCCAGTAGAGGGAAGAGGTTGCACTTAGAGAGGTTGAGATTGTGATTGAAGGGCGAATTTATAGTCAAACTCCTCTCTATTTATAGGGGTAAACTTATGGAGATTCGCGCCAAGATCAACGGTCGGATGCTTCGGTAGCAAGGATGATCTGAAGGCTGAGATCGAGAGTCTCTTTAACTTCCCTTAGCGTGCACTACATACTAAGAGAAGTAGGGGAGCAATGATGTGGGTAAAATCCTAAATTATCACAAAAGGACAATGTTGCCCCTAAGACTAACAAAATTACAAATTTACCGACAGGATCCGCGCACTACCCGACCCGACAACCCGAGACACGTGGAAGGCGCATAATGGACCGACCAGACCCCAGCTTCTCTCTATAAATACTCCATAGTCAGTGTAGTAATGGTACATTCACTTCACCACTTTTTACTTTCTGGCCGCTTCAGCTCTCCAGTTCGCTAAGCGACCTACTTTCACGACCTCAGAACCAAACATTGACTTAAACATCGGAAGGTCTTAGTTGGGGCCACCCCAGCAAGCGTAACAATTTGCCTTCTTTTCTCAGGACCCAGTCACTAGTCTAGGAGAGGTAGCGATCTCGAACCACTTGGAGGACCAGCTCACCCGACAAAGGAGGTCGCGTGGATTTCGACCAGGATTAGAGCTGAGTGCGTGAAAATTTTTGAAATTACCCAACATTTACAAAAAAAATTTAAAATTACCAAAAAATCACAAAACATTATTAAAATTATAAAAAAAATATGGGCTTTTAAAATTTCATAAAATGTATAAAATATTTTAAAAATTACAGCAAAATGAAAAAAAAATTAAATTGTCAAAAAATTTTGAAAGTGTTTTCTTTTACATGTTGTATTGAAAATATAAAAAAATTATATAAATTACCCAAAATTTTTAGAAAAATATTTTCTGAAAATATTTTTTGAAATATATTTTGAAAATATTTTCAAAATGTTTTTCCCAAAACATCCGTTCAAAAATTTTCCAAAGATGGGGGTAAGTTTTTAACGAAAATGGGGGGAAATGCGGTAAAGATGGGAAAAAAATGGGAAGAAAAAAGCGGGAGCAGAAAAGAAGAAAAATGGGGGGGAGGGGGGGTCACAAAAATTGAGGAAAATGGAAAAAGAAACCGTGGCTTACCTCTAGTGGGGTTTTACGGAAGAGGGGAACGGCGGCAGGGAGATGAAGAGTCGATCCGGCTGAAAGATTGAGGGACAGAAAGGGAGGAGGAAAGTAAAAAAATCTGCTAAGTATTGGAACGGACTTTAGAACAGACATTTTTTATAAAAACCGTTCCAAAAATCGTTCCAAATAACCAAGATGATGTCGTTTCAGTTAACAATAACTATTCCTATTTTAAAGAAGTTCCTAAAAATCATTCCTAAAAACAAAAATGATGTCGCTTAGTCCAAAAATGTCGTCATTTTTCAATATTTTTAAAGAAATCATTTCTATTTTTTAAAAAAATTGTTCCTAATTGTGACTCAAAATTATTTTCTAAAAATCAAAAAAATAATAAATATACAAAAAACTGTCCCAGACATGTTAATGATCATAAAAAAGTAGACATAAATTAATTAAGGGCATTGGTAACATATAATTCTTTGAATTAAATTGATACATGTTGAGAAGATCAAGTATATTTGTTTATATAAGTTTGTTAGTCTTACAAAGATGTAAGTAGCATCTTATATTGTTGTATTGGATCACCTAATAAGACCGTTAGAATTTTAATCAGATCGTTGAATATTATTAAATTGACAAAATACTACACTCCATAAAATTTTGGATATTTTTGTTTTATGTATGCTTGATATCGTATCTGATACACAATCAACGAGGTTAATAACGATGCAACTGTCCATTAAACCATGTGATTTTAGATCAGACGACTAGATATTTTCACATATGGAAAGAATTGTTACGTGTTTAATGTTTGGAATTAATCAGGATCCCGGATGTTGAGATATCGTAACCAGGAAGTGAATGGGAATCTGTGGACATAATTAAGTACAATTTTGAAACTCATTTAGGAATGATTTTTGTTAATCATTTTAGGAACGGATATATTATACATTTAGGAACGGTTTTAGTTAAATTCATCATAGGAATGGTCAAATATTTAAAACCATTCCTATGTTTGATTTTCCCTTCACTTATTATTTGGCACGAAATTAAAATTTTTGGAACTGATTTTGGAACAGTCAAAATAAATTGACCGTTCCTAAATTTTGATTTTTTCTTCTTTTCTTATTTAGAATATTGTAATGTATTTAGGAACGATATTTTTTTTAAAGTCCGTTCAAAATTGAAATGGTTTTTGAAACAATTTTTTGATTTTTGGACCATTCCCAAATAGGAAAATATGTTCTTTATTTTAAAAAGTAATTTGAAAAGAGTTTTGGCATAATTGATTAAGTGTGTACTCAAACCATTCCAAATTGTACCACATTTCAGAATACGTTTCCTAACTGTTATCTTTTGGACATTCATTCTCACACATATAGGAAGAGTCATTGAAACCGTCCCTAATTCTAAAAATATTTTCCAAACAAAGTTCCAAATATTAACCATTAGTATTTTGGAGTGGTCTTTGGAATGGATTTTTTAATTGTTAGTTTGGAAACCATTCCACAATTATAACCCAATAAAAATATAAATCATGACGTCATCTATCAATATTCGTTCCTCATGTATTCCAAAGCCCGTTCCAACATGGAATGGGATTTGGAACGGTTGCCTTGTTGTGCCAAATCCCGCCTTTTTTTGTAGTGGTATATAGAAATAAGTACGATACCATAAAAGATAAAAAATCAGAGAATACCTTCAATACGGAAGGAAAAATCTATATGTTTTCATTCATAGGGAAAAATGATCAATAATTAGGCCTCAAGACCGAAACTGTTAATATTTTAAAAAGCTTAAGGACTAAAATAAAATTTCAGTACGTTTACCAATTTAAAATGAATTAGCAACAATATATGAGGACCAAAATAATAATCATCCCAAAAGAATAAGTAGCAATGTTTGGGGAGCAAAAGTGTAATTCTCCTGACTCTTTTATAATTGTAATACTGATATAAGAAAGGGTAAATTATAACCACTTCTCTTAATGTTTGGCATAATTATAAATATATTGTAATTATTTTAAAAATTATAAATACCCTATGATTTTAACACGCATCTAACAACGAGTCCATTCCATTAGCCTTTTTTAGGTTCCTATCGAGTTTTTTGTGCTGAATCAACAAAAATATCCTGGGGTACTAGTAATTCACCTGATAAAAAAATACAAAAAAGAGAATTATATCCTTAAAAGAAAATACATGTAAACTACATTTTGAACAATTAAACAACTAAAAAATATAAATATTCAGACATAAAAAGTCACGTTGCAATTAAGGAAGAGAAAGTTTTGCGACTCATAAGCTTCTGGTCTTGAATTGATATAAAATAGACGCAGGAACCATAAGAAAATGTATTTAGAATGCCCACTACAGCAAAAACTGTAATTATGAGAAAACATATATGACATCTCACAAATTGTACTTATGAGAAAATATATATGACATCTCACATGTATGTGTAACTTAGAATTTTGTTCTCTTCTCCAGAATATGTGAATGAGGCACTACTTTACCATACAAAATTAATTTTAAACAACTAAAGATAAAGGAAACAAAAGCCATGCAAGCATGCTGCTTGTTGCTTATTCATATGTAGTAAGTACTAGGGTATGTAATAGGAGCAGAATGAATTGGAGAAGCATGCTCCATCAATTAAAACTTGAAATGACAATTACACTGTCAATTTGATAAATCTGTTGAGGGTTCTGTTTAGAAGGATCCCTGATGTGGTGTTAACCACAGTGCCGACAGTTCGGAGGGTCGAGGTATGTACGCCGGTGGTGGTGGAAAGCACAGGGCAGATGGTGGCGTTCAAGGGAAGCTGAACAGTGACAACACAAGGAATTCTGGGCAAGCCGAGTAGGAGCCCAAGTATACGAGGAACGGTAATGTTGAACAATCCGGTGGTATTGGTGGTGGAATTCAGCTTAACAACAGTCCCATTAACACCTTGGCCAGGGCAGTTTCCAATGGACGTGCAACAAAGTTGGCCATTGACAACCAGGCCGGGCAAGAGCTGGCCCTGGTCGTGGCCGCGGGTGGTGAGGAAGAGGAGAGCCACAATGAAAAGGGAGGAATGTGTTGTAGTACTTATTTACTTCTCTACTTTGTTGTGTTTGAATGCAAGGGTTGAAGTCCTATTTATATAATTTTATCGAGTTTCTAGCTCAGATTAAATTTAACTAAATATGAACCAATCACATAAAAAGTTGGAAATTCTTTTCTTTGAGTAGCTTGTCGGCAGCTAGCTTCTCATGGCGCCACTATGTACATTTTAGTGACAGTTGATGGCTAAAAGCTTCGACATACATTGAAGATTAATTTACCAATGTAGGAGGTTATGCGACCTATACACTAAGAGAATGTTACCTGAGAAATAGAGGCAAATTTTCTTCAACGCGAATGTGAGATAGAGGAGTCAACGAGGCTTGGTCGCGAGGTAGAAAGGAGGACTTGAATAATTCCCACGAATCCTGGCCTGCATGGGTCTTCAACACAGAACTTTGGGCAGATATAGCCCAGTCGGGTGTTAGCTTTTTTCCCTCAATCTCAGCAAATTGAAAGAAGGGGACAAGAGCTCTATCTGGGCTTCCTTCCACCAAAATTTCAGCTCATCAACAACATTCAAGTTTTCTACCTCTTCTGCGGTTGAGGCAACTGCCTTTGCTTTCTTCTGAGGCGTGGGGCTAGATAGCGGGGTCGGATGCTTTCTCTTGGATGATGTCGCGACCTCCTTACCCTTGGATTTTTTATCCTTAGATTTTTTTCCTAACAAGCGGTTTAAGGTCGGATTCCTCGTGAGATCTCTCTGCCAAGGAATGTCCAGTTGCAGGGTCGCTACTTCCACTAGCGATCTCAATGGAGTAGTGTCGCGTAGCCCTTCTGGCACGAATTCTTCTGATAATTCGAGCGTCCATCACGTTAGAGGCCGAAAGAAAACAAATTTAGTCACCATCACATATGAATATATTACAAGTGGAATGAGAAAAAGGACTGATCACCTAAAGAACCCTGAGTTTGAACGGGTGTCGGACCGAGACCAGGGAGCTTCAAGGTATTCTCCATCTAGAGTAGATTAGCCTTGTATTGATACTGGGTGAGATTACCAATCAGATCATCATCTAACCCTACACCGTGGATTTTTCGGTTGGGTTTGGTTGTGCGCCACTCACAAAGAAAGGGCTAGACTTTGTTTGGGGGAGGTTGAAGAAAAAAGAATTTATCTTTTCAAGAACCCAAGTTTGATTTAAAATTTGAAACGAAGGCATAATGTGGTTTAGCAGTGAGATAGAAAAAACCCTGGACTTATAAAGAGACCAGATATTATCATAGTCTGGTTCAAGTCCTAAATGTTCCATTATCATAATAAAGGCAAGTATATGACATATGGAATTTGGAGCTAATTGCATCAGGCATATTTCCAACCTAGATAATATCCGAGTAACAGATCACAGAAGTGGAAAACGAGGACCTGCGTCTAAATGAACAGTAGAAATCGGACAACTACCTGGGGGAGGTTGATTCATGCGATCAGAAGAAGAAGGAATAAGAATTTCAAAATTCGTGGGAATATGATACTTGTGCCTAATTGTATCTACTGTCAAGTGTAGAGTACTTTCTATAGTAAGCCAGGGTTTGTTGGTTAATTTATCTTCATATTGTTCAAGGGTCAAGACTGGGGTCGCTACGTCTGGTTCACTTCTATCTACCCTAGGAGAACCGACTTTTTTTGTATGAGCTAAGGGCATATGGGAGGTCCCCGATAGACTGTTAGATAATCTACTAGAAGAACTATTATATGAACTAAAACTACTTGAATAAGAATCTGAAGACATAATTGAAAAGAGGAGGCCGCAAAGAACTACTGGGTTTCAACTCAAGCATATCAGATTGCTAGTAGAGGGAAGAGGTCGCACTTAGAGAGGTTGAGATCGCGAGTGAAGGGAGAATTTATAGTCAAACTCCTCTCTATTTATAGGGGTAAACTCATTGAGATTCGCACCAGGATCAATGGTCGGATGTTGAGGTAGCAACAATGATTTAAAGGCTGAGATCGAGAGTCTCTTCAACTTCCCTTAGCGTGCTCTACACACTAAGAGACGTAGGGGAGTAATGATGTGGGTAAAATCCTAAATTATCACAAAAGGATAATTTTGCCCCTGAGACTGACAAAATTACAAGTTTACCGACAGGATCCGTGCACTTTTGATCGGGTCAGGAAGCGACCCGACCCAACCTGACAATTCGAGACATGTGGAAGACGCACAATGGACCGACCAGACCCCAGCTTCTCTCTATAAATACTCCATAGTCAGTGTAGTAATGGTACATTCACTTCACCACTTTTTACTTTCTGGTCGCTTCAACTCTCCAGTTCGCTAAGCGACCTACTTTCACGACCTCAGAACCAGACACTGACTTAAGCATCGAAACGTCTTAGTTGGGGCCACCCCAACAAGCTTGACGATTTAATTCTTTTCTTAGGGCCCAGTCACTAGTCCGGGAGAGGTAGCGATCTCGAACGACTTGGAGGACCAGCTCGCCCGACAAAGGAGGTCGCGTGGATATCGACCAGGATTAGAGCTGAGTGCATGTAGGTGCTGAAAATACTCCCTGGAAGCAAGCAACGCTTTTGCTGCTTCACGTGTTGTCAAGATACAGGACATTTGGTGCAGTGTTTGCTCCCGAAGATGGTTAGCCTGCGCCAAGAATGTGTTGGGAATCGAGTTTATTATTGATATTATTGAAAAATAATATTGTTATTTGGAATATTAGCTTAATTTTTGTGATTATAGACTTGGTTATGTAAATATTGCATTGGGAATATTAGCCTAATTTTTGTGATAATTAATATTGTTATGTAAATAATATTATTATTGGGAATATTTGTCTAATTTTTGCGATTATTGACATTATTATGTAAAAATATTATTATTGAGAATATTGGTCTAATTTTGTGACTATTTATATTATTATTATTTAAATAATATTATTATTGGAATTATATATTGATCTAAATTTTTGTGATATTTACGTTACAATGTAAAAATATTATTATTGGAAATATGGGTCTAATTTTGTGATTATTTACGTTATCATTTAAATAATATTGTTATTGGGATTATATATTGGTCTAATTTTTTTGATTGCTTACATTATGATGAAAATATTATTTTATTGGGAATATTGGGCTAATGTCATGTAAAAAATAATATTGCATCAATTAGCCTAATTATACAATAAATTGCACATCTATAAAATAAATTTCACAAAAAAATTGAGCAATACACACAAGAATTGCATAAACTATAGAATTAAACCGTAAATTGCACAAATAATTACACTATACAATTACTAAATTATAAAATAATAATTGCATAAATTACACAACTACACAATTAATTTTGAGAAATTACACAAACTTTTATAATTGCATAAAAATTACATAAAATAAATTTCTATGATTGTAGAAATTCTTACACAACTATATATTTCTGTAACTGCAGAAATTACATAAAATAAAATTTTTTACAGAAATTTTTTAAAAATCTCAAAAATAATATAGAAATTTTTTATAAATCACCAAAAGTTTACAGAAATTTTTTAAAATTACCACAAATTTACATAAAATTTTCTACATTACCCAAAATTTACAGAAAATGTTTAAAATTACCAAAAAATCACATAAAATTATTAAAATTATAAAAAAAAATATGGGCTTTTTAAAATTTCATAAATGTATAAAAATTTTTAAAAATTACAGCAAAATGAAATAAAAATTAAATTGCCGAAAAATTTTGAAAATGTTTTCTTTTACATGTTGTATTGAAAATATAAAAAAATTATATAAATTACCCAATATTTTTAGAAAACTACTTTCTGAAAATATTTTTTGAAATATATTTAGAAATACATTCAAAATGTTTTTCCCAAAACGTCAGTTCAAAAATTTTCAAAGATGGGGGTAAGTTTTTAACAAAAATGGGGGGAAATGCGGTAAAGATGGGAGAAAAAAGGGAAAAAAAAAGAGGGAGCAAAAAAGAAGAAAAATGGGGGGAGGGGGGTCACAAAAATAGGGGAAAAATGGAAAAAGAAACCGTGGGTTACCTCTAGTGGGGTTTTACGGAGGCTTTACGGAGGGGAACGGCGGCAGGGAGATGAAGAGTCAATCCGGCTGAGGGAGGAGGAAAGAAAAAAATCTACTAAATATTGTGTGTGTATATATATATATATATATATTGATTTTTGGAACAGATATTTTTAAAAAAAAAATCGTTCCAAATAACCATGACGACATCGTTTCAGTTAAAATAATTGTTCCTATTTTAAAGTTGTTCCTAAAAATCATTCCTAAAAACAAAAATTATGTCGCTTAGTCCAAAAACGACGTCATTTTTTAACATTTTTAAACAAATTATTTCTATTTTTAAAAAAAAATTGTTCCTAATTGTGTCTCAAAATTATTTTCTAGCAATTCAGAAAATAATAAATATAGAAAAAACTGTCCCAGACATGTTAATGATCATAAAAAAGTAGACATAAATTAATTAAGGCTATTAGTAACATATAATTCTTTGAATTAAATTGATACATATTCAGAAGATCAAGTATATTTGTATATATAAGTTTGTTAGTCTTACAAAGATGTAAGTAGCATCTTATATTATTGTATTGGATCGCCTAATCAGATCATTAAAATTTTAATCAGATCGTTGAATATTATTAAATTGACAAAATACTACACTCGATGAAGTTTTGGATATTTTTGTGATACGTATGCTGAGATATCATATCCGATACACAATTAACGAGGTTAATAACGATGCAACTGTCCGTCAGACCATGTGATTTTAGATCAAACGACTAGATATGTTCACATATGGAAAGAATTGTTACGTGTTTAGTGTTTATAATTAATCAGGATCCCGGATGTTGAGATATCGTAACCAGGAAGTGAATGGGAATCTGTGGACATATTTAAGGACAATTTTGGAACTCATTTAGGAATGATTTTTGTTAATCATTTTAGGAACGGATATATTATACATTTAGAATGGTTTTAGTTAAATTCATCTTCGGAATGGTCAAACATTTAAAACCATTCCTAAGTTTGATTTTCTCTTCACTTATCAATTGGCGCAAAATTAAAATTTTTGGAACTGATTTTGGGACTGTCAAAATAAATTGACTGTTCCTAAATTTTGATTTTTTCTTCTTTTTTTTTTTAGAATATTGTAATGTATTTAGGAACGATATTTTTTAAAAGTCCGTTCAAAGTTGAAACGGTGTTTGGAACGATTTTTTTATTTTTGGACCATTCCCAAACAGAAAAGTTTGTTCTTTATTTTAAAAAATAATTTTATTTGTGTGAGAACATTATTTTGCAAATTGTCCATAAAATTTGCTCCAAAAACCGTTCAAATTTGTGGCGGATTTTGGAACGATTTTTGAAACACATTACTTCTTAAGTAAAACTCATAATTTGGAAAGTTTTTTGGCATTATTGATTAAGTGTGTACTCAAACCGTTCCAAATTGTACCACATTTTAGAATACATTTTTTAACTGTTATCTTTTGGACATTCATTGTCACACATTTAGGAATAGTCATTGGAACCATCCCTAATTCTAAAAATATTTTCCAAACAGAGTTCCAAATATTAACCAGTAGTATTTTGGAGCGGTCTTTGGAGCAGATTTTGTAATTGTTAGTTCGGAAACCATTCCACAATTATAACCCAATAAAAATATAAATATGACGTCATCTATCAATATTCGTTCCTCATGTATTCCAAAGCCCGTTTCAATATGGAATGGGATTTGGAACGGTTGCCTTGCCGTGCCAAATCCCGCCTTTTTTTTGCAGTGGTATATACAATTGAGTACGGTGCCATAAAAGATAAAAAATCAGGGAAGACCTTCAATACGGAAGGAAAAACCTATATATTTTCATTCAAAGGGAAAAATGATCAATAATTAGGCCTAAGGACCGAACTATTAATATTTTAAAAAGTTTAAGGACTAAAATAAAATTTCAATATGTTTAGCGACTGATAATGAATTAGCAACAATATATGAGGACCAAAACAGTAATTATCCCAAAAGAATAAATAGCAAGGCAAAATTTCACTTTTGGTCCCACTAAATAGGGTCATTCTCACTTTTGGTCCCACGCTTTAGGTGCTCAACACTTGTAGTCCCAAAACTCTAATTTTTTAACACTTTTAGTCCCGCGCCGTTAAAAACTGACGGAACAGCAACGTGACTTGTCACGTGCCGTTAGTCAACTGGTATGGTACATGTTGGTCAACGGCAAAATATCACTTTTGGTCCCACTAGATAGGGTCATTCTCACTTTTGGTCCCACGTTTTACGTTTTCAACACTTGTAGTCCCAAAACCCTAATGGAGAGTGGGACTGAGACATTCCAGCACAACAACGGCAAGTTCTCGGCGGTTCCTTGCAGTGAAAGCTTAATCTTCATTAAAAGCAACTCAACATCTGAAGCAGAGTGAGTGAGAGTGAGAAGAATGCAAATGCAGAGAGACAGAGAAGCCTAAGAGCCGCCATGAATAAGGCTGGGAAGGAAAAAGAAACTGAGTGTGAGAGGATTCTTTGTTTGAGCTGTGTTCATTGAGTCATCCTCTAGACCAAATCCTGCAACTTCTCAGTCAAATATCACTGGTATGGTAAAATGCAGAGAGACAGAGAGGCCTAAGAGCCGCCATGAATGAGGTTGGGAAGGAAAAAGAAACTGAGTGTGAGAG
>NC_026151.1:2252050-2252419 GCF_000512975.1 Sesamum indicum
GAGCTCGAGCTCGATTTTGTTCCAGAAATTGCAGAAGAATAGAGGTGGGAAGGAGAGGAATTTTACAACATTACATACAAAATTTTTCAGAAATTTTGCTAATCGATAATGGTCTTCCATACAACATTACAACTCTTTTATAAAACCAAACAACAAGAACAAGAAATAAACAAATCATTGTCCCCTGAAAACATACTCAAACCCAAGAAAAAAAATTAAACAAGATGCTAAAAACACACCCAAACCATCTGATATCGAAATATAAGAGTAATCATTCAAGACGGTGTATCGTTGAATCAGGCCATGTGATTTTAGATCATACCGTCTGATATGATCTAATAGACACAATCTTGTATATATTTAAATTTC
>NC_026151.1:2252439-2268075 GCF_000512975.1 Sesamum indicum
TCTTCCATACAACATTACAACTCTTTTATAAAACCAAACAACAAGAACAAGAAATAAACAAATCATTGTCCCCTGAAAACATACTCAAACCCAAGAAAAAAAATTAAACAAGATGCTAAAAACACACCCAAACCATCTGATATCGAAATATAAGAGTAATCATTCAAGACGGTGTATCGTTGAATCAGGCCATGTGATTTTAGATCATACCGTCTGATATGATCTAATAGACACAATCTTGTATATATTTAAATTTCATATGAATCAGGTTTCCAAATTTTAAGATATCTTAATTATTGATTAAACTTTTTAATCTCATTATATATCTAATAAAAATAATAATTAAAATTGTTCAACCATTATCATCATCATTATTATTATTTTTGTTATTATTATTATTATGATTTTTAGATTAATTCATAAGAATTACTAAATTTTGACATAAATTTATAAATAATAAAGAATCATAAGTGAATTACTTGTCAATTTAAAAAATATTAACGTAATACAAATATATATTAAAATATAACATAAAGTTCTATATATCATATTAAATAATAATTTTAATTATAAAAAATATTATAATTTGCTAAGTTGTTGATTAGATTTATTTTTGTATAAAGATTAAATATATAAATAAAAGTATCATAATTTATTATTATACAAAATAAAATAGATGATATTGATTAATAATTATAATATACGATCATTTAGATTATAAAACTGATCAAATATTAGATATAAAATTAAATATATAAAAAAATTAAAAACAATATATATAAAAAAAAATTCACCAGCTCGTGAGCGGTGAACAAGTAAACATGAGCTCGAGCTCAAAGTCGAGTCGGCTCGACTCATCTGCCACCCCTGTGACTAATGGCACGTGACTTGTCACATATTGCACCTTAATATAAAGGTGTTAAAAAATTTATATTGCACCTTAATATAAAATACTATTTTATTGATATATATAAAATCAAAAAAAATATTTTAATTGAAATTGAAAATATAAACAGAATTATATTGTTGATGTCTTGGTCATATTAAATTATTTATTTAATTTAGACCTAACTTATTTAAATAAAGTATTGAATAAAGTATATTCTTCACATTTTTATTTGGCATTCACAATATATATGTATATATCTATACATAAATATGAATAGAAAAAGACACAAATGTTCAATCAATTTGGTCAACCCTTATAACCAATTTCTGTCACATCAAAAATACATATACATATATTCAACATTCTCACACCTATATACCTATATTTGGAAACAACTAATCCAAATATATTATCAGTTTTTGCACAAAAACCAATAAAGCATTTCTACCTATTTCCAAATGTTGAAAATTGAAAATGAAAATGAAAACACAACCAAACGGGCCCTAGGATTTTGGGACTACAAGTGTTGAACACGTAAAGCGTGGGACCAAAAGTGAGAATAACGCTATCTAGTGGGACCAAAAGTGATATTTTGCCGTTGACCAACATGGACCATACCAGCTGACTAACGGCACGTGCGTGTCACGTGCCGTTTCCGTCAGTTTTTAACGTTGTGGGACTAAAAGTGTTCAAAAATTAGGGTTTTGGGACTATAAGTGTTGAGCACTTAAAGCGCGGGACCAAAAGTGAGAATGACCCTATTTAGTGGGACCAAAAGTGAAATTTTGCCAAATAGCAATGTTTGGGGGGCAAAAGTGTAATTCTCCTGACTTTTTTATAATTGTAATACTGATATAAGAAAGGGTAAATTATAACCACTTCTCTTAATGTTTGGCATAATTATAAGGGAAAAGTGTTATTTTAATCCGCTAAGTATGCCTATTTTTAATTTTAGTCCGATAACTATGTCCATTTTTGTTTAGGTCCAGTGACTTACGAAATTGCTTACTTTTAGTCCTCTGGCAGATTTTCGGATAATTTTACCCCTATGCAACTTTTGAAAGGTGGTTTTAGTCCATATGCACTCATAGGGGTAAATTGCTCGAAAATCTGCCAGAGGACTAAAAGTAAGCAATTTCGTAAGTTACTGGACCTAAAGAAAAATGGACATTGTTATCGGACTAAAATTAAAATTAGGCATACTTAGCAGACTAAAATAATATTTTTCCCAAATTATAAATATATTGTCATTGTTTCAAAATTATAAATACCCATTGATTTTAACACGCATCTAACAACGAGTCCATTCCATTAGCGTTTTTTAGGTTCCCATCCAGTTTTTTGTGCTGAATCAACAAAAATATCCTGGGATACTAGTAATTCACCCGATAAAAAAATACTAAAAAGAGTATTATATCCTTAAAAGGAAATACATGTAAACTACATTTTGAATAATTAAACAACTAAAAAAAATAAATGTTCAGACATAAAAAGACACGTTGCAATTAAGGAAGAGAAAGTCTTGTGACTCATAAACTTCTGGTCTTGAATTGATATAAAACAGATGTGGGAACCATAAGAAAATGTATTTAGAATGCCCACTACAGTAGAAACTGTAATTATGAGAAAACATATATGACATCTCACAAACTATAATTATGAGAAAATATATATGACATCTCACATGTATGTGTAACTTAGAATTTTATTCTCTTCTCCAGAATATGTGAATGAGGCACTACTTTACCATACAAAATTAATTTTAAACAACTAAAGATAAAGAAAACAAAAGTCATGCAAGCATGCACGCATGCTGCTTGTTGCTTATTTATATGTAGTAAGTAGTAGGGTATGTAATAGGAGTAGAATGAACTGGAGAAGCATGCTCCATCAACAGGACTTGAAATAACAATTACACCGTCAAATTGATAAATCCGTTGAGGGTTGTGTTTAGAAGGATCCCTGATGTGGTGTTAACCACAGTGCCGACAGTTTAGACGGTCGAGGTAAGTACGCCGGTGGTGGTGGAAAGCACAGGGCAGATGGTGGCGTTCAACGGAAGTTGAACAGTGACAACACAAGGAATTCTGGGCAAGCCAAGTAGGAGCCCAAGTATACGAGGAACGGTAATGTTGAACGATCCGGCGGTATTGGTGGTGGATTGGCCGACGGTGGTGCTAACACCCAGAAGATTGGTGCAATTCAGCTTAAACAACAGTTCCATTAACGCCTTGGCCAGGACAGTTTCCAATAGATGTGCAACAAAGTCGGCCATTGAAAACCAGGCCGGGCAAGAGCTGGCTCTGGCCGTGGCTACGGGTGGTGAAGAGGAGGAGAGCCACGATGAAAAGGGCGGAAGTGCAAGTAGAAGCCATTCAGAGCTTTGAGGTTTATGTGTTGTAGTACTTCTTTACTTCTCTACTTTGTTGTGTTTGAATGCAAGGATTGAGTCCTATTTATACAATTTTATCGAGTTTCTAGCTCAGATTAAATTTAACTAAATATGAACCAATCACATAAAAAGTGTACCACGATTGGATTCTTTTTCTTTTTTTCCATGCAGAATGTTTTTAGCAAGTTGAAGTAGGAGTTGTAGTTTGGGTTGCTCTATATGTACTACTCCTTTATAAATATGGCAATGGAAATATCATTAATGTTTTATTTTAATTTATAATATCATAGTTAATATATAAAACTCACAAGGTAGTGGAATTATGTAATTTCTCTTTTTTTTTTTTTATCAAATTCGAGTTTGAATTGCTTTTATGCCCTATTCTATATCTTTATATCTATGGAAGTACAAATCCCTCTTAAAGTTTCTTTCATTTACTCGTTTATTTTAATTAATCTTATAATAATATTTTTTAGGAATATTCATGTAGCACAATTGACTTATTAGATCAGAATAATTGTTTGTTTTTTTGTAATATATATTTGGTATTTTTTCGAATAATTTTTTTCAAGTTGAGTTATCATCAAACAAAGGAGCTATGTCATATAGGTGACTGACACCTTAAAATATATTATAGTAAATAAATCTCCGATTAACTCCAAGAGACTCGACTGGAATTGATTTTCAGTTAGCAAGTAACTGTCTTCCTAGATACGCTCGCATACTGCGCAATGCTTGGTCATTTTTATTGTTATGATTCATAATTCATAGATATTTTATTGACATGTTTTTATCCTATTGATACATAACAATACTTTTAGAAGCACAAATAAGATCTAAACATTTATGTAGAAAAACATAATGATAAATATGTATTAAAATAAATTTTTATACATATTTAATCTTTGGAAAAAATGTAATTTAAGTGCAGTAATTTAGGAAGGGTAACCTTTTTGTCATGTAATTTTATAATTTTGATAATTTTAGGAATTTTTTAGTAAATTTTGGACCAAAAATTTACATGTGACTTGTACATGACGCAATTAAATTAAAATTTTTTAGTCCTCGAATTCAATTTTGTACAAGACTAAAATTACCAACTTCCATATTACAGGACTAAACACTACAAGAAAATGACTCAATGACTACAAAAGATTTATTTCTAAAATCGATGTCGAACTTATTAGCAATTTTTCAGCCAAATTAGCCAAAAAAAGGAATAAAAATTGCTAAACTTTTAATGTAATAGGACTAAATTGTAAAAATTAATTCGTGTTTTGGTTTTGGTTGATAAGAACTCGAATTTCATATTATTTCAAATTTATTGTTTGACTTTTTTTGGAATATTATATTTTTAGTCATCAAACAATACCATTTATTTATTTTTATCCTTAAATATAAGCTCGTTCCAATATTGATCCTCAAACATACATTTTTTGTACATTTTTCGTCTCTGACCTCTACTTTTTGTCAAAATTGGCAGAATGAGCCACGTGTGACTCACGTGAGGTGGTTGGGAGACTGAAGATAATAGTCAAGACTAGATTTTCACTTCACTTATACACAAAAATTTTTGCTTTTTTTCTCACCCAATTCCAAATCCCTGGCCCGATTCTCTTTCTCCTTCGATCGAATCCTCAATATTGATTAAAATTTTGTAGTTGTCTACACTCGTTTTGGAGCTTTTTTCTTATCTTTGAGAGAAAAGAATATTAAGAAAGTATATATACTACAAAAAAAAATAGAATTTGGAGCCGATTTAGGAATGGCTTATTTTTTTTACTTTGGAACAGTTAGCAGGACACGGCACTTATTTGGAGCGATTTTTGGAATGGTTGGAAATTCGTCCTTACAAATGGTGCTACAAAATTGTAGGAACGGTTCAAGCATGATCGTTCCTATTTGGGACGAGAACTATAATACTCTATGAAAACCGTTCATAAAATTGAATTTTTTATAAAAAAAATTATTTTTTTTAATTGGAACGATTATAGGAACGGTCAGTCTTATGTAGGACACATATACAAAACTGTTTTAGTTAATGGTATTAGAAATGATCTTTTTAAGTTTGTAACACATACTTAAAACTGAAATAGCAATGACATTAGGAACGGTCAGCCACTATTTAGGAACACTTATTTAAATTGGTTTTAACAATGGTATTTGAAACGATCAATGTAGTTTACGAATACGTGTTTAGAACTATTTTATTAATGGTATTTGGAATAGTCATTTATTTAGATTTGTAAATATTTCTTTACCATTACTAAAACCGTTCCTAATTTTTTAATTTTATAATTTTTTTTATATTTTATAATTTATTTATATATTTAATAAATCATAATAAATAAATAAATTTATATATTTTAAGAAATTTTAATATATAATTAAATTAATTTAATAAATTTCTAATTAATTATATTTAAAATTTTAATTAATTAAATAAATATGAAATAATAGAATGTAATAAACATTATGAAACATGAATAATTAAGAAAAAATGTTATATTGATATGAAAAATTATCTAATTACAAAAATAAAAGAAAAATTTAAAAACCTAATCTAACCCCTCCTCATCATCGAAGTCCATATCGTCCTGGTTCGAGGTCGTGGGGTCTTTCGGAGGCGGTTTTGGAACGCCTCCTGCAAAATAAATAAAATTATTAGTTCTTTTAATCAAGAATTAATTTTTTTTAAACAAATAATACTAATAATCTATTTACCGCCACCTCAACTGCCCTTTAGTCCCGCTCTAGCTACCGTCCTCTTTTTTCTTGTAGTACCTTTCAATAACTCCATCTGTTTGTACGGCCGACCGAGCTCTGCCTCTTCTATAAGAAAAAAATAGTTAGCATTTTATTTATAACATTGTCTTTTGTTGACTGATGAAGATGGATAAACCTAAATAGTTCTACTGGCAAAATTCAATTGATGCGGCTAAACAAGTTTAAAGACATGCTTATTCTGTTTGTATGTGGTTACAAAGGAACTATACATTTTTAAATAATTATTATTTATTGAAAATATTGACCTTAATTTGTTTTCAATTTCTAATGATTATGTTATTGTATTTTAATATGAAATATTACCTTAATATTGTATTATTGACATTATTTGAAAATAATATTATTATTATTGATATTATTTGAAAATAATATTATTATTGGGAATATTAGCTTAATTTTTGTGATTATAGACATTGTTATGTAAATAACGTATTGGGAATATTAGTCTAATCTTTGTGATTATTGATATTGTTATGTAAATAATATTATTATTGGGAATATTGGTCTAATTTTTGTGATTATTGACATTATTATCTAAAAATGTTATTATTGGGAACCAAACACTGACTTAAGCATCGGAGGGTCTTAGCTATAGGCTACCCCGGCAAGCCTAACGATCTGCTTCTTTTCTCAAGGCCCAATCACTAGTCTAGGAGTGGTAGCGATCTCGAACCACTTGGAGGACCAGCTCGCCCGACTAGGGAGGTCGTGTGGATTTCGACCCGGATCAGTTGGCGCCATCTGTGCAATCGTGAGAAGAATTCCTTTGATTTGGTCTTGAGGTGGTTGAAGGACTTAGATACCCAGCAGGAGAATTCGCCATGTCCAAATTATCAAGGCATGAGCAAGAGGGAAGGTTGCATCTAACGAACGAAGAGAAGCAACAGATGATTGAGATAGCAAGTAGGAATGTTATGGTGGAGCATGAAAGGAGACTGGTTTCATCGGCTGTTGGGAGACCATCAAAGAGAGGGTTAATGGGAGAGCAGAGGAAAGCAATCGTGGATAATCATGTGGATGGAAATGATCGCATGAGGAGGAATATGGAACAAATACCAGGAACCAGCCGAGTAAGAGAGAGATCAGTCACCGCATCTAGCAACATAAGGATGAGGGAACCAGCAATCTCTAGAGCTGAAGTGGAAACCGTTGGAAAGCAGATAGAAAAACTGAAGCAACAAATAGATGACTTGAAGAAGCGAGGCGACCTGGTGAAGCAGAATAGGATCTCGCCTTTCACCAACAAAATTTTGACCAAAGTCATGGTTCCAAATTTTTTATTACCCGACCTACCCAAATACAACGGGTCGAAGGACTCACGGGAGCACATCTCGACTTTCAAATTGGTAATGAATTTATACGGGCAAACGTTTTCTATTAATGCAAAGTTGCTTGTGACTACTTTGACAGGGAAGGCACAAGAATGGTTTACCAGCTTTCCGAGTGGAACCATTAGATCATATGGGCAACTGGTACAGAAGTTTGCACTTCACTTTGCCAGCAAAAGGAAGTCAAAAAGATCAGCGACCCACTTGTTCATGATCCGACAAGGAAGCGACAAATTCCTTAAAAATTTTATAGAAAAATTTAATAACGAGACTTTAGAGGTGCAGGATTTGCGGATCGATATGATGACGAGCATATTGATACATGGATTGCAAAAGGGACCATTCGCATCGGCGTTAGCAAGAGATCCTCCTGGAAATGTAGAACAACTGATGCACTTAGCCCATAAGTATATCGACGAGAAGGAAATGAATCCGATCAAGGACAAAGAATGGGAAGGAGGTCGAGATCGAGATAGGCAAAGGCTAGATGAAGAGAAACCAATCCAATTGAAATACCACAAGTACACGCCATTGATCACCTCCAGAGAACAAGCGATGATGATGGTTGAAGGGAGCGGTCTGCTGCGATGGCGTAGTAGAACTAGAACATCAGGAGGAAAGGATCCCAAGAAGTACTGCAAGTTCCACAGAGAAAAGAGGACACAACTTGGAGGATTATTACCAGTTGAAGGACGAGATTGAAATATTAATCTGGCAAGGGTATTTCAGAGAGATCGTGTATGAAGCAGGAAGTCGAGATCGAAGATCTCCAAGTAGATCGCGAGCTGGGTCATCAAGTAAGGAGAAATTGGAGCTTGATAGAACAAAGGGAGGATGACGATTTCGGTGAAGAGGGTATCAACCCGGAAATGTGGGTACGCCTGTATCTCTATTGTTTTCATTGCGGATGTTAGTTTTTGCAGGAATATTATTACTTTTTTTACATTATAAATTATGGGATTATGTGTAATAACTGCAATATTTTGGAGTATTTGCATCTATGTGAGTGTTTGCGTGAAATAAATAGCGCTTTTGTGTAACTTACATTACAATGAAATACTATGCGACCTGCAAAAGGTGTGACCCGGTGTCTTGAAAATACCCAACAAATGCGACTTGAGAAAGGTGAAACCATGTGTCTGAGAAAGACCATCGAACACGACCTGAAAAAGGTGCGATCTGGCATTTGAAAACGACCACTAATATGCGATCTGAGAAAGATGCAACCCAGTATCTGAGAAAAACTTCGACCTGAAAAAGGTGAAATCATGAGTCTGTAAAAGACCACAACAAACACCACCTATAAAAGGTGCGACTCAATGTATGAAATAGGTGCGATTCGATGTCTGAAAAAGACCAACCTGAAAAAGGTGCGATTCGATGTCTGAAAAGACTTGCAACCTGAAAAAGGTGCAAACTCTGTAAAAGACTAACCTGAAAAACGTCAAGGTGCGTCTGAAAAAGACGACGATAGTACACGATATGGGAAAAGATGCGATCCCTTTTCTGCAAAAGGTTGCGACCTGGAAAAAGGTGGTATCATGCAAGGGTGGTTCTACCTGAAAAAGATATTTAGCCAATTATTTCTCCCTTGGGATAGATTACATTCAAGGGAGTGCTTGTTATTTTGTTTGTTCAATGTAATTTTTTAAAGTGCAGATATGAAAGGAAATTTCTTGTGAAGAAAGAAGTTCATTGATCTAAGAAGTGATTTACAAATTCTGGTAACATAAGGCGATCTACATGAAAGGAAAAAATTACAAAAAATACACAAGCATATTCATCTGCTTGATCCTCGTCCATCTTCTCGATCTCATCTACGAGAACCGCAAACTCATCTTCATGTTTCAATGGGGGTTCTTCAGGAAATGCTGCAAGATTGCCATCTAGGGTTGGTCGATCCAATTTGTGTCAAAGTCTTCTACAAATCCTTTCAATTTTCTAATCTGAGATGTGCAGCGATCAAAGCCTTGCATCAGGTAATCTGCCAATTTAATCACCACAGTGACCTTAAATGCAGTGGACTTCAGGAAATCGCGAGCACCCTGCAATCGACTGTTCGACAGAACCTGCCTATAGTCATCGGATGCCAGATAATTTTCACGACCTTGATCGGGAGCCATTTCAATTTTCTTTTGATAGTCATCTGAAAACAGACTCCTCGCGACTAGCTACTCGACCTGCAGAGAAACTTTCAACGGTGGCTGCGACTTTTGAGTTGAGTTCTCTCAGTTGGACGAGCTGAGCCTTTTGCACCTCGAGCTCGCCATTTTCCTTCTCGTGGGTCACGAGTTGGGAATTCTTTTCTTCGAGTAGCTTGTCGTCAGCTAGCTTCTCATGGCACCAGTGTGTACATTTCAATGATAGTTGATGGCTAAAAGCTTCGACCTACATAAACATTGAAGATTAAATAACCAATGTAGGAGGTTATGCGACCTGTACACTAAGAGAACGTTACTTGAGAAATAGAGTGAGCCGAATTTTGTTCCATGCGAATGTGAGATAGAGGAGTCAGCAAGGCTTGGTCGCGAGGTAGAAAGGATGACTTGAATAATTTCCACGAGTCATGGCCTGTAAGGGTCTTCAACACAGAACTTTGGGTAGATACATGCCAATCGGGTATTAGCTTTTCTTCCTCCATCTCAACAGATTGGAAAGAAGGGGACAAGAGCTCTATCTGGGCTTCCTTCCACCGAAATTTGAGCTCGTCAACAACATTGAAGTTTTTTGCCTCCTCTGCAGTTGAGGCAACTGCCTTTGCTTTCTTCTGAGGCTTGGGACTAGATAGCGGGGTCGGATGGTTTCTCTTGGATGATGCCGCGACCTCCTTACCCTTGAATTTTTTATCCTTAGATTTTTTCCTTACAAGCGGTTCAGGGTCAGACTCCTCTTGAGATCTCTTAGCCAAGGAATATCCAACTGTGGGGTTGCTGCTTCCACTAGCGATCTCAATGGGAGTAGTGTCGTGTAGACTGGGGGATCTTCTTCTTGTCGACCTGGGAGTCTCTTCAGGAACAACATGGGGAGATGAGTTAGATCGGGTAGGAGTAGTCGTCTGTTTAGCCTTTTTGGCACGAATTCTTCTGATAATTCTAACATCCATAACGATAGAGGCTGAAAGAAAACAAATTTAGTCACCATCACATATGAATATATTACAAGTGGAATGAGAAAAAGAATTGATCACCTAAAGAACCCTGAGTTTGAATGGGTGTCGAACTGAGACCAACGAGCTTCAAGATTTTCTCCATCAAGAGTAGATTGGCCTTGTATTGATACTGGGTGAGATTACCAATCAGATCATCATCTAACCCTACACTATGGATTTTGTGGTCGGGTTTGGTGGTGCGCCAGTCACAAAGAAAGGACCAGACTTGGTTTGGGGAGATCGACGAAAAAAGAATTTATCTTTCCAAAAACCCATGTTTGATTTCAAATTTGAAATGAAGGCACAATGTGGATTAGCAGTGAGATAGAAAAAACCCAGGTTACCCGACCTCTTCGAGGTCGTGTACTTATAAAGACACCAGAAATTATCGAAGTCTGGTTCGAGTCCTAAGTGCTCCATTATTATAATAAACGCAAGTATATGACGTATGGAATTTGGAGCTAATTGCATAGGACATATTTCCAACCTAGATAATATTCGAGTAACAGGTCACAAAAATAGAAAATGAAGACCTGCATCTAAATGAACAGTAGGAATCGAACAACTACCTGGGGGAGGTTGATTCATGCGATCAGAAGAAGAAGGAATAAGAATTTCAAAATTCGGGGGAATATGATACTTGTGCCTAATTGTATCTACTGTCAAGTGTAGAGTACTTTCTATAGTAAGCCAGGGTTTGTTGGTTACTTATCTTCATTTTGTTCAAGGGTTAAGACTGGGGTCGCTACGTCTGGTTCACTTCTATCTACCCTAGGAGAACCGACCTGTTTTTTATGAGCTAAGGGCATATGGTAGGTCGCGGATAGACTGTTAGATAATCTATTGGAAGAACTATCAGATGTACTAAAACTACTTGACTTAGAATCTGAAGACATAATTGAAAAGAGGAGGTCGCAAAGAAGTACCTGGGTTTGAACCCAAGCAGATCAGATCGCTAGTAGAGGGAAGAGGTCGCACTTAGAGAGGTTGAGATCGCGAGTGAAGGGCGAATATATAGTCAAACTCCTCTCTATTTATAGGGGTAAAGGCATGGAGATTCGCGCCAGGATCAACGGTCGGATGCTGAGGTAGCAAGGATGATCTAAAGGCTGAGATCGAGAGTCTATTCAACTTCCCTTAGCGTGCTCTGCACACTAAGAGAAGTAGGGGATTAATGATGTGGATAAAATCCTAAATTATCTCAAAAGGATAATTTTTCCCCTAAGACTGACAAAATTACAAGTTTACCGACAGGATCCGCGCACTTTTGACTGGGTCGGGTAGCGACCCGACCAGACAACCCGAGACACGTGGAAGACGCACAATGGACCGACCAAACCCAACTTCTCTCTATAAACACTCCATAGTTAGTGTAGTATTGGTACGTTCACTTCACCACTTTTTACTTTCTGGTCGCTTCAGCTCTTCAGTTCGCTAAGCGACCTACTTTCACGACCTCAGAACCAAACACTGGCTTAAGCATCGGAAGGTCTTAGTTAGGCCCACCCCAGCAAGTGTAACGATTTGCTTCTTTTCTCAGGGCCTAGTCACTAGTCTGGGAGAGGTAGCGATCTCGAACCACTTGGAGGACCAGCTCGCCCAACAAAGGAGGTCGCGTGGATTTCAACCAGAATCAGAGTAGAGTGCATGTAGGTGCTGAAAATACTCCCTGGAAGCAGGAAACCCTTTTGCTGCTTGACGTGTTGTGGTGTGTGTGTTTATGTGTGTGTGCGTTTGTTGTTTGTGTGGGGGGGGGGTGTGTTGGGTGTGTGCGTGTGTGTGCGTGTGCGGTGTGTGGGGGGGTGCATCTGTGTGTGTGCGTGGGGTGTGTGTCTGGGGGAGTGTGTGTGTGTGTGTGTGTGTGTGTATCGTGCGTGTGCGGTGTCTGTGTGGGGGGTGCGGGGTGTATGTGTCGCGGTAGAACATGCCTTATTTCCATTTTAAACATAAAAGAAGTGAGGTGTTGCTTTTATCTTCTGCACCAACGAATGTCATCCACGTCTTGTTACATTTGCCATTCTCTTTCAATTTCTAAGTCATCATTTCTATCTATACAATCCTTTTTTTCGTGCAGGATGAGACTATAGTTTCACAACTTATGCTCATTATGTGTATTGTTTGTCTTTTGTGGTCTATTTATGTCCTGTGCAACGTTTTTGTGTGCTTGCATAGATGTGTATTCTCATTTTTGTTACCTGATATGAAAGAGTATTTATTGAAATGAAGAGCAATAACAAGACAGGAGAGAGTGCATTGTCCCTCTTCTTTTTTTCTTTGAATATATCTCATTCGCAAGAGTGGTCTTGGATTGATTTACTTTGCAAGAGGGGATATAGTGAGAGAAAAAGAATGGATGATTGATAAAATCTGATAAATGCCTTAGGTGGTTATGATCTTCTAACCAATTCTTGAATTGGTTGCCGGCGACCACAAAAAAATGTTGTAGTTTTGAACCCTGAGTTTGGTGTGTTTAGCCATTTTGATTCATTTTCTGCTATTAGCGGTCTCTATAATTTTCACCCTTGAATCACATAGTAGTTTCTGTAGCATCATCTTGATTTTTGGGTACCTGCATGGAAGAGGGAGAATGGTCCTTTTGCTCAGGCATAATTAATCAGTTATATATGATGTAGCTGATGCTTGACTCATGCTTGTGCTTACATGTGGCTTGCTGTTTATCAGGTAAAGAACTAATCATTCACCTGCCCAAGTTTCTGTTATTTTTCTACCTTCAAGTACTTATGGGTAGTTTCGTACATATTTGAGTGGTAACAGTTTCCTAGTAATGTGGTTTTGGTATTTTAGAAACCAAGATATTAAGCCTATAAGTTGTTGAATCTGTGGTGTTGCTTGATAAATGACACAATTGTTCCTGTGGCTCTTCTTTAGAAAATATGATTCCTTTACTGGAAGGAGACACTAACTTTAACTTTTTGGAAGAGAGATAAGTTTCATGAAGTAATCAAAATCCATTACTAGTTTTTATTCTAACTTTGTTAAAGGTTGAGGCGTCTTGTGTGATTTTTGTTTCTTGTCGCTTAGGCTTTTGCTGAAATGCCTTAGTAAATACAAAGCTAACAAGTGCTAATTGCTTTTTGTTAACCATCCCATGTATTCATAGTATTTTGAATTTTGGTTTACTTTCTGATCTCATGTTGCTTTTCAGTAGTAAGGGTAGTTGGATTACCTTGAAGGTCCTTTTCTATTTCTTTTTTGTTTTTTCTTTTTAAGAAATTGTAGGCATTTTTCTTAATTAGGTAAATTGCAGGAATTGAAGCGCAGGCAAAGAAAGAGGAAGACTAGGAAAGCGAAGAGGAAGAGGAGGAGTCACCATCATTCAGATGATGATTCTTCTGATGATACTGCTGATCTACGGCATAAATGGAGGAGTAGGAAGGCATATTCAGACTCTGATTCCAATGTTAGTACTTTAGATGATTCACGAGTGGTAGGGACAAGAAGCGGTCTGAGAAGACGAGCAAGAAACATCGCCATGAAGAGGACTAGCTTCTATAGTGGGTGATATGTCTTGTGCTTTTAAGGTTCCTCTAAATTGCTGCTAAGTGTGCCCTATTCAATCTTTAATCTGGTGGTTGATAAGCTTCTTGATGAAAAGCACTCTAGCTTAGTGGACAATGCATTAGTTTGGTACATTTGTTGTTTTTCAGTTTGATGTAATGTATCAATTTAATTGCTTTGCTCTTTTGGTTGTTAGAATTCTGATATTTTTATAGTATTCTATGTGTGATTCCGGCATGTGATCGGTCCTGTTAATTGAAATACTACAATAATGCTTTGGAATGTTATTGAGTTTAAAGTTGTTTTACTTGTTGGTTGTTATTCGAAGCTTTGGGGAAGCCTGTCTGTGGGCATCAAGAAGAGCTTAACTATTGCTGCTCTTTTGAACCTAGTGCTATCATAGGAGGAAAGAAGGTTGCAGCATTTCCCAGTGTGTTTTATTTATGTAATTGTATTAGGGCAATGATTTTGTTATTAATATTATCTAGTTTCTGGATCGACCTCTCTAAAAATCATGATCTGGTGTAGCAAGTTTCTATTGAGATCATGATGTCAAGAAATATATTTTTATATGTTCCAATTAGCTAATGCATTTCTTTTTCAATTTTATCGACCACAACTTGAGAAGTTTACTGAATGATGCCCCCTTCTTGTTCCGGCTTTTCCATTTCCTCGTCTGTATGTTTTTTTTTTGTGTGTGTGTGAGTGTGTGTGTGGTGTGTGTGTTTGTGTGTGTACGTGTGCGGTGGGTGTGTGTGTGTGTGGGCGTATGTGTGAGTGTGTGTGTGGTGTGTGTGTTTGTGTGTGTACGTGTGCGGTGGGTGTGTGTGTGTGTGGGTGTGTGTGTGGGCGTGTGCGGGATGTGTGGGGGGGGTGTGCGTGTGCGTGTACATGTGCGGTGTGTGTCTGTGGATATGGGCGTGTAGGGGGGGATCACGGCAGAATATGTTTTACTTTCATTTTGAACATAGAAAAAGTGAGGTGCTGCTTTTATCTTCTGCACCAATGAATGCTATTTTTCTCTTGTTACATTTGTTATTCTCCTTCAATTTCTAAGTCTTCATTTCTATCTACACAACCTTTTTTTCCGTGCAGGATGTTACCATAGTTTCGCAATATTTTATGCTCATTATGAGTATTGTGTGTCTTTGTGGTCTATTTATATCCTTTGTAATATTTTTGTGTGCTTGCATAGATGTGTATTCTCATTTTTGTTTACCTGATGTGAAATAGTATTTATTGAAATGAAAAGCAATAATAGGATAGGAGAGAATGCATTGTCTCTCTTCTTTGTTTCTTTCAATATATCTCGTTAGCAAGATTGATCTTGGATTGATTTACTTTACTAGAGGGGATATAGTGAGAGAAAATGAGTGGATGATTGATAAAATTTGATAAATACCTCGAGTGGTTATGATCTTCAGGTACTTTTTGTCTATGTGTCTGTGTGTGTTTATATGTGTGCGTGTGCGGTGGGTGTGTGGGGGGGGTGTGTGGTGTGTGTGGTGTATGTGTGCGTGTGCGGTGGGTGTGTGTGTGCGTGTGCGTGTGCGGGGGGTGTGTGTGTGCTGGG